>NC_072821.1:1987500-2077500 GCF_027744805.1 Dunckerocampus dactyliophorus | reverse complement strand
ATGATGGGCAAACTTCCCCCAGAGTCTATTTATGTTTTTATCTTTGAAAAACGGAAAAGATAAGATGCTACAGGTGGAATTATTTCTATTATTATTATTATCATTTTATTTTATTGAAAAGTGGTGCGGCATTTTGTAACCCGAGAAGAACACTCATCAAAGTTGATTGATGAACTATTAAGTGATTGACTTGTTTTTCCGCTCCATCTCAACACTGCCTTACGTTCAATACCGGCTTTGCCACGGTGGCGGCGGTGCATTTATTTTGGTTGCTGGGTCAAGCAGCGTCTGAACGGGTGGCGTTGGAGAGATTCCACTCAATTTTGAGTTTTGATTCATGTCGTCTGACGAAGCTGTCGTTTGTAAGTCTGAGGGAAGATGTGGGCTCGTGCCAGTCGTGCAGTCACCTCGCTCCAAAGCAGTGGGGAGGGAGGGGGGGGAGGGAGGGAGGGGGGATGCTGGGGAAGGTGATGAGTCATCCCAACCAAATTCACTCGGAGCTCCGTGACTTCTCATCTGCAAGGCTTCCTGCAGCGTTTGTCTTGATTTTTCTCCTGAATTCTGCCAGTAGACGGGTGGGTGGGTGGGGGGCCCTTTAGTGATCTGACATATTCTCTGTGGGAGGGGTCAAGCCTGTGACTGTGCACCCCTCAGATGGAGAGGTCCTGGCAACGAGACCTGGTGACTGTCTCGCTGCAGCTTGTCAGGGAAACGTGCGACAACCTCGCTTGCAGGCAACTTGTGACCTTATTGTGCTGGATGTGCAACGTGGAAGAGTTGTGGATGGATGCACATGCACACACACACGCACACAAGCAACAATCCAGTGTTTATATAGCATGTTAGCATGTGCAGAAACACGGCCAATACAGTGGAACACACCATGTCATTGAAATAGTCTGTTCCAGTGTCAAGCTGACACCGTCATAATACTTTTTTACATCAGGGGTGTTCAAAGAGCGGCCCGGGGACCATTTGGGTTTTTTTGTAAAAAAAAACAAAATAAAAATCTTTTAAGAAAAATTGATAAATAAATAAATAAAAAAAACCATGCCATATGAGGAAAAATAACGTATTTTTAGTAGCATAAATCAGAGATTTTAAAGGTTGAAAACAAGCAAAACTCAAAGTTGTGAGTTTTTAAAATTAAGTTGCGGAAAAAGTTAGTGTCACGAGAATTGAGGTCAAAATATTCTGGGAATAAAATGTATAACTATGAAAAGGAAATGTAACCATTTCAACTTTGTTCTTGTACAAAATTTCAATAAAAAAGCTGAAGGGGGGGGGCAGCAACAGTAAACGCAAAATATTTAGAGGAAAAAGTCTTTTACAAGAATGAACTCGTAATATTAATAGGAAAAATGTTACTTTAGTATCAGTTGAAATATTAAAGAAAAAAACCCAAAGTAGATTTATTTCGTTAAAGTAACATTTTTGGAAAATTAGGTTGTGGTAAAAGTTTTTTTAAATTATGGGAATAAATAAAAATATGATGGGAATAAAGTCATAATATTATGAAAAGAAAAGCAGCAAAACTTGGGGGTGAAAAGGAGCAAAGCTGATACTAGGAGGCTTTTTCAGCCATAAGACGAAGTTCAGGTGGAATATTCATCACTTCTTAGCAGACCTACATGTGCTGCTTTACAAAATAGCAAATTGGCCCTTGCATCTTTTTTGTTTTTCACAGTGTGTACCTTTTTTTTGGGACACCCCGGTGTGAAAGGCAGTAAATGTCACGTTTTGAAGTCAAACGTGAGCACAGTTAAGTTGCATGCAAGCAAGAAGAACAGAAGCATTTCTCACAGCACAACTGAAAGCGTGTAGCGAACTTCACCGCGGACTACCTCTTTTGGAGATGAGTTCCTTTTTCTTTTTTTGTGTCAAATACAGTCTTCTTGTTTGGCTTGTTGCTGATACACAAAAAAACACACAGCAAAAGGTTTAAAAAAAAAAACACAAAAAAAACATGAGCCCAAATCACAAAGAGGCCATCTGATGGTTGGTTGGTTCATCAGCAAGACTGAACCCCATTTGGGCCAATTTGGGCACATGGGACAATGAATATGGGTTCGGTGCAGCTGGAGGACTGCAGTGGGGCTGTCCCTGGCTGTACATGATGGAGTCAACTCGAAAAGCACCATACAGTTCATTGCTTCCAGAACCAACCATGATGAGTGAAATCATTTTTGTAGTTGAAGCACAGAAAACTTGTTTACGACCTTTTTAATTATTAGAGCCCTCTAGACACGGATTAACACCCCTATAGTCACCTTTCCACTCGTATTTACCCAATACAGTTCACACACTAACAGAAAATAAGCCATTTTGGCAAAGTCACACAATTTCGACGAGCAACATTGCTGAATTGAACAAGCCACTTCTGCAAATATGGTGCCTCACGTTGTGAACCCTTTACACCAGGAGATGGCGGACGTGTGTAACTTCAATCTGAGCTCCGCTTGTGGGCGTTTCTATGCAAAGTTTTTAAGTGTACAGACTTTGAAGCGCCGTGTGCGTCCACTCGCCACGGCAGTCCACACGCAGCGCACTTGAGCCGATGCTTTGCTAAGCTGTGTCCGGGGGGGGCAGGAGGGGATGTGGTGGGTTGTCAAAACCCAGCGGGGACAGCAGCCCGTGTTTGGGACGATTGTGCCTGTTGTGAGATCATTCTAACCTGCAATAAAAGCCTGGCGATCTGGTGCTTGTGTGTCTTTTACAGGAACATTACTGACACCTTCACAGCGTCTTTGAAGGAGTCTTCTGAATGCCTTTGATATGTATTGTATTGTATTGTATTGTAGTTCAGTTAGCCAATTTGATAAGCAACATTTCCTAACTATGCATGTTTTTTGACTGAACAATAGGCCGCATTCACGCATGATTTATTTTTGAAAAGCCAAAGTGGGGAGGGATGGTTACGGTTGATTTTATTTGGAACATGCATAGAGTTGACCTTGAATGCTTCATGTTACAATTCACCAAGGTTGTATAAATGCTTGCATACGTGTACTAGATACATCCTGTGCTGTTAATACTGTGACGAGCCTATTTTTATTTGTGATGTTTAAAGTGTTCCTATTATTTTTTGTGCTATTCATACAGTGGTGCCGGCACGAGTGGAGGTGAGCTCGAGGAGGAGAGCTGGCAGCCCCCCGACGTGGAGCTCATCCAAAAGCTGGTGGCCCAGATCGAGTACTACCTGTCAGACGAAAACCTCGAGCACGACGCCTTCCTCCTCAAGCACGTCAGGCGCAACAAGCTGGGCTTTGTGAGCGTCAAGTTGCTGACCTCATTCAAAAAGGTAACCATGGCTGCAAATGGTCCAGCCGCACAAAAGGGAGTCATTTGACTTCCTCGCGGCCCCCGTGCGACTGCATATTGCACTTGGTGTTCACCGCGATGCTAAATAGCGCAAGGAGTCACTCGCAAAATGTCGTGGCTCCTGATCACTTGCATTTGGTTGTTGATCAATAACGGTGACTCTTCAAAATAAATTATAGGGCAAAAGGTTCCCAAAATAGCTCGCAATAAATTAAATCCGCAAAGTAGCCAACTTTAAAAATTATTTTTTACAATGATATGTTTAAATCTGTGAACCCCTCACACACTTTATACACTTTTCTCAGACAGGCATTAACATTTTCCCACATTTCTCTCTTGTTTAAACACTCTGAAAAGTTCAAACCTTTGTGTGGAAGTTAATGACCAACCTACCAGGTTGGACACAAGAAACGATTAAGTGACTCACGCGTGTTTCACTCCTGTGACCGAGCCTTTCAGTCCTGGCGACATTCCGCTGTACTGTAGCATTTTTGTTTCCTTGTTAAAACATACTGCTCTTGTCGGCGTGCTCCTGCGCCCCGCAGCCGCAACATCTACCTTCCTTCAGCATGTCCAGAAGTCCAACTTTTTGTGCGATGGCTTCCTCTGCCTTTTGGGTGCAGAACTTTTCGTCAACACTGTGGGTTTTGTTGGGGGGGAAAAAACTGGCACAGCGTTCAGTGCTTCAGATGCTTCTTCTTCTTCTATTGTTTATTGGCGGGTGGCAAGCAGCTCACAGGGTTAGCTAGTTTGCTAGCGATGACCCCAACAAGAGACGGCACGAAGGCGATAAGCTGTACACCATTGTCAATCAATCAATCAGGACTCGGAGGACAATGGACGGTGCAGACAGGAGAGGGAGAGACAGACACACAGGCACCTCGTGCTAAAGCGCAAAACTACAACACTCAACTTCCCACAGTCCAATTCTTCTTAAAGGGCCAGGCTCGGCATGTAACAGCGTTCGTACGACTAAAATTGCACTAAAAAAATCAGTGAAACAGCGAGGCTGCGAAAGTTGAAGTGTGATGGAGCGAGGGAACACTGCGCCCCCACCTAGCATACCCAGCGCTTTCATTGCAAACTGCATGTTTCCAATCCAAAGGCCAAACTTCAAAATAATTCCAGAGTGCAGACGTACTGAGCTAGCAAACTCGTTGTTGCTGTGTGGCGCACGTCATCCGCCGATATTCTTAGAAGAAGAAAACAATACCGATCTCCCACTTTTATGCCAAGATATCATCGGTCGGACGATATTATCGGACATCCCTAATTTTCTCATTACGATTCATGCATTTTTCTCTGAGAACCCCCCCACCAGAATTTATCAGGTTCTTCCTGACTGCCTTGACGTTTGGGCGAAGTAATGTATGCGTAAAACTTGCATATGAACAAGCAGACATCTATTAGTCAGTATGGGAGCCGTATCGGCTCATAACCCGATACTGGGGCCAGCAGAGGACTGTAAAATATGGAACTCAAGAGTGCAAGCATGAAATTCTGCCAAAACCCACCCATACGCCATCTTCATGGTGGTTTGCTGCCATCTTGTGATCATTTAGTGATACCACATTGAAATCTTTCACGCATTAGCTGCATATTGATATTGAGTGCACAAAATTTCCCAAGAAGCGATTGCGAGTGGCTAATTTGGCCTCCTTTTGCAGGTTAAACACCTGACCCGCGACTGGAGAACGACCGCCTTCGCCCTGAGACACTCCAAAGCGCTGGAGCTCAACGACGAGGGCCGGAAGGTGCGGCGCAAGTCGGCTGTGCCGGTCTTTGCCAGCGAGTCGTTGCCCAGTCGCATGCTACTGCTGAGCGAACTGCAGCGCTGGCCTGAGCTGGCCGAGATCACGGGTGGCGCCAAGGAGAACGGAGGCAGCGAGGGCGGGTCCACTCAGCAGGAGCAGCTGATGAAGCTGCTGCTCAAAGCCTTCGGGACGTACGGCGCCATTGCTTCCGTCCGAGTCCTGAAGCCCGGGAAGGACCTGCCAGCCGACCTGAAGAGGCTGAGCAGCCGCTACTATCAGCTAAGCACAGAGGAGTGCGCCATTGTGGAGTTTGAGGAGGTGGAAGCGGCAGTTAAAGCCAATGAAGCCGTGGGAAGCGAGGATGGAGGGAGTAGCTCGCTGGGCTTGAAGGTCGTCCTGATCGGAACCAAACCACCGAAAAAGAAAATGCAGAAGGAGCGACCCCGCGAGGAGGGGACGGCAACAACGGGGATGCGCAAAAGCCGCTCGCTCAACAGCAGAGTGCGAGAGCTCCAGTACCACGGCGAGGACTCGGCCTGCAGCTCCTCCGAGACGGAGAGCACCCCAACGTCGCCCCGGCTGGCCCGAAAGTCCCAATCCTGCAACAAGCTCAGCCCCACTGCCGCCGGAGTCGCCTTCCAGAACAATCACCTGAGTCCCGGCATGTCACCCCGCAACAGCCCGTGGTCCAGCCCCCGTGCCAGCCCTTGTCCTCAACGCAAGTCCCCTCACTCCCACAAGTCTCCCTTGGCCAGCGAGGGCCGGCTGAGCCCCGAGGCGGGACGCCGCTGGGCCGACTACTCCTCAGACAGTAGCCTGACTCCATCCGGGAGCCCGTGGGTGCAGCGGCGTAAGCAGGTGGCCTCGCAGGAGAGCAGCCCGGTGGGAAGCCCCATGCTGGGGAGGAAGATCCAGAACGCCGACGGGCTACCGCCGGGCGTCGTGAGGCTTCCGCGCGGCCCTGACGGAACCCGCGGCTTTCACTGTGTGGTGCCGGGGGAGAGGGGGAAGAGTGCCGCCACTCAGACTTGACACGCGAAGGTCGCCAAAAAGCATCCCGCCCACACCCCCCTACCTTGGGAATCCAACCTGAGCTGTCCTTTGGGCCCCCACCCCTCATTTGAGACTGTGGAGATCTATTTTCGTTGAGTGAATCTGTTTTCAGTCTGTTCTATTTTTCTACAAACACTTTGAGTTGACTTGGTTACATTAGTACTTCACTAATGGAAATATGAGTGAATTTCAAAGTAACTGTTGCTTTAAGAGGACCTCCGACGCGCCACAGGGAATGCTTGCTTCCATCTAAAAACGTCACGTTGCGGCTGTTGAAGGAGTTCCGTGTGTTTTCTTTCTTTCGTGGGGGGCCTAGCCTTTTGTTTGTTTTTAGATGGAGTGTTCTGTCTCGTGTGTAAAAGCTTCACTCTCGGGATGGTGTACTGACGTGGAAGCGACGTAGGCGCATGGAGCCCATGGAAATCACCATTTGCCTTTTTTGTGTGTCTGTACTGCAACTTCCATTTCTACATGCTATTTAAACCAAGGCCATAAACGCTCCGCTGTTGTGGAGGCTGGACAGTTCGTCTTTTTTTAATTTTCTTTGTTTTAATTTCGCGGATGCTTTTGGCACTTTTTTGGAAGGAAGGGTCTCCTCGAGCCATGTCCGTTTGTTCAGCAGGTGGCTGCTTTTTTATTATTATTATTATTATTATTATTATTTTGAAGCTTTGTTTCTCCTTGGGAGTTGTTTCCTGACCTGCACAGTGAGGAGTGGCGGGGGGGGGGTGCTCAGGTCAGGCAAAAAGAGATGCTCTTATGTTCTTTCCGCCGTATTTACCTGAGCTGGTGGTATTTGTACAGTGCAAATCCTGTTGTACAAATAAAGCACTAAAACTGCACCTGACCAGATTTGTTGGAATTCAGAAGAGACATTGAGCCTATTTTTACGCAATATGTGCAAAAATCTTAGGAGACAGAGAAATAAGCCACTTTTGTGAGGACTGTGTATGATGTGTATGTACTTTATTTATCCCACAGCGGGGAAATGTACTTGTTACAGCAGCAAGCAAGCAAGATACGCAAGTAAAGAGTACAGTGTAAAGGATGCATAGTGACTACAACATGGTTCAGGTGGTGCAGGTGTTGTAGAGCCTGACAGCGGTCAGTATGAAGGACCTGCAGAACCTCTCCTTCTTACACCGTGGGTGTAACAGTCTGCTGCTGAAGGAGCTGCTTGCTAGACAAAAACATAGCAGATTGGACCCCAAATTTGCACAAAGTTGTGGACAAATAAATCACTCTAGCCAATCGAGGCACTGTGAGGGTATCGTGGTGGCCAAGCAGATAGTCGTACTTTGATATCACAGAAACAAGTCTTCCTGTTAGACAATGCATGATATGCTGTGTGCTACTATGCCTGACTGATCTCAGAGGACAAAAAAAACATCTGACATAAAATTTGTTCACATCTGCAAACAAATCGAGGCACTGTGCTGGTGTCAGTGGATAGTCGTACTTAACGTTATCACAAAAATAAGCTCCTTCAGCCAAGACAGTGCATGATATGCTGCGTGCTGCTGTACCTCATCAAAGTTACTTTAATGGTGGGTGCGCCAATTACCTGATCAATAAGCACACACTGTACATAACACACATTAGACTGTGTGAAGTATGGCCTGTCGTCTAGCTCAGCGGTCCCCAACGTTTTTGGACCGGATGGGGGGGTGGGGTCACACATTATAGCGATCTCACTGATCTTAGTTATTATACTAACTAATTATATAAAGTGATATAAAACTAAGACCGGAACTACAGCAAATTAAAAGCACTAAATGAATACAGACCCACCACCCACCAGTAAGAGCCTGGACCTTGTTTCTCAAAGTTCACTACATGCTTTTACTGACACTTTTTTGTGTCAGTGCTATTTGATGGGAGTGGTAAAAGTCAGTGTGCTAGCATGAACTAACTTGAGGTTGTGCGCCAACAAATACGTGACCAAAACGTACCTTATTGCGTTCCCACGTGGTGTCAGCATTTGAGACTAAATATGTGGTGAAAGAAAAACGGTCCAAATACAGTATAGTAGTCTATCTGCAGAGTCGGGGAAGTTAGCGCACGCACAATAGTGCGTTCAAAGACTGTCAAAAGTGGGACGGGTCACTGCTTGCAGCAAACATATACATGCAAAAACTATGGGATTTCTAACTGTATATTTTTTTATATATTTCCAAAATCGATGTGCTTTGTGCAGATGCGCGGATACAAGCGGCTGAAATGAGTTTCCTCCGTAAGGCGGCTGGACTCAACCTAAGAGATAGGGTGAGGAGCTCGGTCATCCGGGAGGAACTCAGAGTAGAGCCGCTGCTCCTTCACATGGAGAGGAGTCAGTGGAGTTGGCTCGGGCATCTCGTTCCCCCCCCTCTATGAATGTAGAATGTAGATTTACAATTTTTTTTCATCACTGCACCTCAAAGCTTCCCGCGACCCCTGGTCCAGCTGAAAGATTATACAATATTTCTTTGTTCACATTTTGGATTCTATTGTCCTCCCCCACTTAGCGCATACACAAACAAACTGTGACTCACTGTCACTGTGACAAAAGTGAACAAGTCCAACAACAAGGGCACTGACTGCAATTAGCTCCACGGCTTCAGGTGGGCTCCACACTCGCCATGGCAACCGTGCGAGTGTGAAGCGACGCACGCGGCGGGACGCTGTTACACGCGCACACGGCATTGACTTGCGCAAGACGTAGGAGTGAGCATATTTGGCGTGGAGCGCGCAACAGGTCTCCAGAGAGGTCAGAACCGGTGTTTTCGCATGAGTGGCTTATGTAAGATAGGAATGAATAAACTTTTGTTCTCTTTTGCATGACAAGCACTATTGTCTGTATTTGTATTAATGTTTGGGATAATTAGCACATGATTAGTCCCATCATCATTATACTATCATGCTCATTAGGAGATGGGCCATATAATTGCCACGCAAACAGAAAATGGGATTATCTTTATTATTATCATTATTATGAGGGATAATAGCAGAACGTTATACCCCACAGGCCATTATATGTAATTGTCCACTTTTGTTCGAGTGAAATGCCAAGCCAGCTCTACTTTATGCTTCTTTAACTACACATAATTAGTAAGAATGGATCATAATGAAAGGCTGAACTTATGAGACTTTGAAGCATGCCTGGTATGGCTTCATGCCAAGAGTTTGCAAATATTATGAAACTCTTTAATGAACTATACATCTAGCTATTTTTCATTCATCTATATTATTCATATTTTAGCTTCAAAATGCAAAAAGAATGGGAGTGAGAAAAAAAACATTTACAGCAAACAAGCATTAGCTAAAAAACAAACAAAACTCCCCAAAAATAGGAATAAAATGTTGAAAAAAGGAGTGAGTAATGAGTGGCTGTGCTATTCTTGTTAATGAGCTGAAAAATGGCTTCGGGTATGCTTGATGCCAGTCTTTCCAGGAGGCTAGTGGGAATGTTGCGCCAGGTGGTGAAGATGGTTTCATGGGGGGAACCCACTGTCAGGAACTGACCATTTTTGTAAACTTCCCTTGCCGTCCATCCCCAAATGTTCTCCGTTGGATTTAGATCAGGGGAACACGCAGGATGGTCCAAAAGAGTGAGCTTATTCCTGTCAGGCGGGCATTGAGAAGCACGGCGCTGTCCTGCTGAAAAAGCCAGTCATTACCACACAGACGAGGGATGCCCCCGTGCAACATCTCCACACAGCTAGCTGCCATTTGACGCCCCCGCACAAGCCGAAGCTCCATTGTTCCATTGAAGGACGATGATGGTGCCCCCTCCACTGTGCCGTGTGGAAAACATCTCGAGTGGGATCTCCTTGTCATGCCAGTAACATTGGAAGCCATCAGGATCGTCAAGGTTACATTTTTTCTCATCAGAGAATAAAACCTTCCTCCACCTTTCAGTGTTGCAAGTTTGCTCTCTCGTGCAAATTCCAAATGAGCAATTTTGTGGCACTGAAGGAGACGAGGCCTTTGAAGTCCTTTTTTGTTGTTAAAACCATCCTCTCACAGATATCTGGTGGTTATTGGACTGCACTCGGCACCAGTAGCAACCTTCATTTGGGCCCAGGGAGGTCCCATGTCAGCCAATGGGATATGCCAGCTCAGAGCCAGTGACATTTTTTGGGGGCCTACCATTTGATTTTTTTGTTCCATAACCCTCGGGATCTTTGAAGAAGTTTAAAATGACTGTCTTACTGCGCCACAAGAGGTCTTACTAATGCTGCTCAACAATCCCACCGCGTTCAAAGAGAGAAAGCTTTTTTGCCTTTGCCATCAAGAGATCATGACAGTGACACTGAATCCACATTTTTGCCAAGATTTGGGCTTTTGAAGGCTGTGGTCTTACCAGCCTATTTTACTTTAATGCTTGTTTGCAATAAATTGCTTACTCTAAATTTCTTTTGCCACGCCCCACTTCTGCTTTTTGCGTTGTGGTTTTGTGCAGCTCTACTTTCTACTTTCAACATCGGCTGCCGATCCGCTGTATTTTGAAGATCGGATAAAATCGGCTTCCGCCAGGAGATCGGGCCGATCCGGTTGCCGTATAACGTTAGTAACTCTGGGGCACACTCCAACACGGTAGGTGCGGTAACGCGCCTCAAAGCTGGTTGCCACTCGACTCCCGCCACCCGCAAGTAGAAGAAAACGCAACCCCACCATGCAGACATGCCCGAGGTGTACCGTGGTGAAGTTTGTTTCACATTGGACGTCAGGTACTCAGCTCCATAGCTACAGCGTTAGTTCCCCCTCACTGCGCCCGGACTGCTGTGTAATGGTGCGGGGAGGTCGCACGGGAAGTGCTGCTCTAACTGCTGGGTTTCGTGTTGAAGAAAGTTTGTTAAAAAAAAGTCACATTTCTAAATCACACCACAAATTGATCTATAACCATGTCAAATGATTAGTCCTACCTTAAAAGTATTTTGCACACCCATTATTTCCAATTTGACCTTTTATTGGATTAGGGACCTGACTCACAGAGGTTTGTTACAAAAGCCAAACAATATTGTTGGTCATGCTGTGTAATAAAAAAGCAAATTCAGCAATAATTTGGGTGCATTATTTTTAATGCTTCTAAGAGCTATTTTCATAACCATATTCAATTCCACAAATTCATGTTTGTAACAAAAGTGGATCAGATCAGTAAGAGTATTTTTAAAAAATGTGATCGGATGCCAGAAAAATGTGGATCTGGACATCCCTAGTGCAAATATATACATACACACACACACACACACACACTGCGCAGTCCGGATGTCCCAATCCACATTTTTTGGGGCGTACTCTCAACTGTTGCCAGCAGTTTAGACATTAAAGGCCGTGTTGAGTTGAGCTGAGTTGTGTGTTGAGGGGAAAGTACATTTACACATTTATACAAGCTGTACAGTGACTACTTTACATTGTGTCAAAAAGTATCATTTCTTCAGTGCTGTCCCACGAACAAAATGAAAAAATTAAAATATTTGCAGAAATCAGTGGTGCACTTGCTCATACAGTACATACAGTATAAAATATATATAAATATGTATGAATATTATTTATATAAATAAGTACTAAAATAATTTATATACAACAATAAATATCATTTGCTATTTATTTATTAAATAACGAGGGCCTAAAAATAAGTTTAGGTTGTGCATACTTCCATAACCTATGCCTATTTGGCATTTTAAAAACATTTTTAATATGCTTTTTACATTTTTTCCAATTGAACCGTACAGTTTATACGTCACATTAAATGTGTCAAAATGTTGTACCGTGGTCACATTTTTTTTAAAGTGAGCGAAACAAGTGCTCCTTCAGTGATGTCCCTGCTGCACAGCTCGGGATGGGGGTGAAAATGTCTATTTTCTACTGCTTCTGTCTTCAGATGAATTTTGACGTGATGAGCCATATTAATGGGGTTTTGATGTAAATACATTTACGGCAAGAAAAGCAGCAAAGGGCGTTATTTTAACAGGGGTGTGTTCACTTCCTGTATCTTTCTATCATCTACTGCAGGGTGTCAAACTGGTGCCATGGAGGGCCGAGACACTGCAGGTTTCTTTCCAGCCAGTCACTAAAGCAGGTGATTTTAATGATCAACACCTTCAGTTTGAGGGAAGGAGCTCATCAATGAAATCACCTGCTGAAGAAACTGGTTGGAGAGAAAACCTGCAGCGTCTCAGCCCTCCAGGGCACCAGTTTGACACATGTGCTCTACTGCATCTATCTATCATGCACAGCTCACGGTTCATCAGAAGTCAAGAAATGAAGGTTAACGTTTCCTCAGTTTAGTCAGGGCCAACAATTGCATCAGACGGAGGTGGGGGAGTGGTTATGTTTGGCCTTCAGCCAGCAGTGTCAAGCTTGAGGAAGTAGAACGAGGGTGGAGTATTGTGGCCTGAGCAAAGCGGCCAATTGGAAGAAACTGCTTTTTGGTATGTGTGTGTGTCCCCCTCCCCTTCTTGCTAGTTATGCAACGTCATGCTCGGAGGCTTCTAAAGACAGGACGCTTGTTTGGGAAGACGGTGTTGTCTTGCCGTGCTTCAGGTGTCGTTCGCTGTGGTGAACGACGAAGACCTCAGCTAATAATAAGACTTTGAAATTCCTATCACAAGGCCGCAGACTCGTGACGACATGGCATCTGTAAAGCTGACGCCTGCTCTACGCAAAAGCTACTCAACATTTCCGCACCAACGCAATGAATATCACATTATTATTTTAATGTATTTCTCTTTTTGGCTGAAAATAAAGGCTCAGTTGGTGACCTGTGTGTTAGCTTCCCAGTAGGGGTGCTATAAACAAATGATATCACACATACTGTACATATTTACAGGTGTCAATGTTTTCAAATGTACACTAACCCCTCCTTTATCATGACTATTTGGTTACAGACCCAACTGTGATAAGTGAATTTCGGTGAAGTAGGATTCCTTACTTATAAAAGGAACATTTTCAGAGTGAGAGCATAGAAAACATGTTTAAATACATGTTTTAACATTAAAGCTCTCTAGACATGAAATAACACCGCTATAATCACCTTTCCACTCATATTACCCAATATAGCAGACATGAGAGAAAATAAGACAGAAATAAGACATAATGTAGACTCACACGTTAGCATCGTCAGAGTAGCATTGAATCACTGAATAGGTCCTGTGGTGGCTATCATCTCAATGTACCATTACTGACACCTAGTGATCAGTGTGGAATACTACATATGAGTATAAAGCACACACAACCTTAGCCGATGGTTTGTTTTATTCAATAGTTACTACACACTTGTATAATAATACTTGCTTACTTGTACATTATAATGACACGCACAGTTCTTACACACAACTACTCACCTGTGAAAATACTGCAACTTTTTCAATGACGATGCTACACAGACACGCGTACCCAGGCCTTTGTTGTTGAATGTCTTCTGAATACCTTATATTTTCATTTTAGTTCATTTAGCCATTTTTATGCTGGAAAACACAAGGCCAAAAATACATACAGTTTGCCTAAATATGCAATTTTTTTAAACTAATAGGCTATAGTCAACCACAATTATTTTTAAAATGAATATATTTTTAAAAACCTTGATAGTGTGACGCCGTGAACGTCAAAGCGTGAAGTGGCGAGGGATGACTACATGAAACTGGGGTGTCCAAACGTTTTCCACCAAGGGACGCATACAGAAAAATTTTAAAAAGTGCGGGGGGCCCACTTTCATTCAGTTTGTGAATTAAATATGCTAAAACCAAACCAATGTAAGTCAATATTATGCTAAGTTACAAAAGGTGACACAGAGAATTACTGTAATGTCTAATAATGTATCTCAATCATAAATTCACTTTATTGTTACAATATGCAGAGGGTCAGTCAAAATAAGCTGCAAGCTGTGCTGCACTTTGGACCCCCTTATTTTGCAACTCGTGAAGATAATACAAATTCAAAACATCCATTTAACCCGAAATATTTTTCCACATTTTTATTTAAATAACTCAAAACAACGTCACTTACAGTGTTTCCAAAAAAATAAAAATGAAATGCACGTTCCAACCATTAATTCCACCTGTACTAGCCACACAGGAAAGAAACATGTAGTGAGAGCGAGTTGGTGCTCTGAATGTCACTTCCTGTCAAATCCTATGATGGCATCGGTCGCTTACCTGCAGGTACTTGTGCGACAGTAGTGTTGTGTAAAAATATGCATGCACAGTGAGAGATGATGGCGTTGCCGATGACATCTATTACCCATCCAGCTTGAACCCAACATTCTGGATAACTTCTGGTGAATCTGAATGACAGACGTATGATATTTACATGTGCCGAGTGTACAAATCTGTTGATCTTAACACAGATTTGGTGTAATGTTCTTACAGTTGTGGCCTGAGCTGCTTTATTACAGAACATGCAACACTCTCCTACTTCATCTACAGCCATGGTTTCCATCAAAGCCCCACTTATCTACCGTAAAGTCGAAGGAAAGAAGTGGAAGTGCACTCTGCCGCTAGTCGACGCTATCGGAGTGAATCCCACCAGGGCGTAATTGCAGGTTCTCGCCGGCGGCGCGCCGCTCCATCTGCACACTCTCACCAGGAGACGGCGGCTGTGACTGGGATCGATCCGGCGCTTGTGTGGGCATGGTGAGGAGGAAAACACCTCCTGACTGGTAGCAGATGGGATGGGCGCGCTGGGGTGCGCGAAGAACATGAGGTTGGGAAGAAGATCGTCAGTCCTTGAAGGCGGGAGAGTGCACAAACGGTGCGAGCCACATGCCCAGAGTTATTTTAGTGTAAATTATTTTTATCTTTTTTTTAGATGTAGAGAGAGCCGTCGGCAGGTCCCACGTAACCGACGCCGATGAGGAGAACGTCTATTAGCGTCCAAATGCCCAGGCCTCCAAAGCTGAACAGCTTGCCCAGCCCCTCTCGCCACTGGCCCAGGTAAAAGCGGTCCGCCCCAAAACCACCCAGTGTGATGCTGCACAGAGCAGACAGGATGAAACATATCAGTGGCTTGATGCTTGTCGCAGCACTCCCGTTTTACTCAAGACTTTAAGTTAGCTGTGATTGGTCGCCACAAAAACATGCAGCCCTAATGTTATACGGGGGCTAACTTGCCTTGCTTACCTTAAAAGTCCCGTATTATCCTTTTTTTGTTTTTATCAATTTGAAATATGTCTAAGATGTCCCACAATAATGTATTGGAAGTGAGACCAAAATGTAGCCTTGATGCTGGAATTTAGTGCTTTCAGTAAGCCCTACTAGGAACACACCATTTTGTGTGTCTGTAGCTTTAATGCTAATGAGCTGTGTTTATCCAAATGTGTGTTCCGAGAAGCGTTGTTGAGTACCTCATCCACTTTTTACACTGCTACCTTGCACTTGTGCAACGCAATCAAACTTACAGCTCCCACATCTGTAGCTGCATAATAGTGGGAAGAGTTTACTTTAAGATGTGTAGCGAAGCCTGCTTTTGAAAAATTTCATTTTATTCATTTAAGAGTTTTTGAGTGCCTCTTCACATTGTCCCACAATTTGCCGTGGCAATAGCTGTCATTTATTTATTGATTTATGCCATGCCTGGAAAGCATGAAGACTAGTTTGCGCACTGTTTATGAATAAATTCTGCACTTGGCACGCAATTCGTGACCTTGTCAAGTACCGTTTACATCTAGTGCACGACAGTAGTACGAGCGACGTGCATTGTTCCCTCATGGGTGTGCATTGTCGCCACCACTTCCCAAATCAGTGAAGCAGTCGCGGCATTATTTGGTCCCACTACGTCCAGCGTGACGCCACGCAACAGCAGGCATTACCCCTTTCGCTTAATTAATTCCTCCATTTGCAAGGTACCTACAAGGTGTTGAACGCCAGAGAAGTTAGTATAATAAAAAAAAGGTAAGTCTATATTTTCTCGTAGCTGCAGGTAAAGAATGTGCAACGAGCAGGAAGGAGGCAATAAACTAGAAAAAAAAGGCACACGGACAGTGTGGGAGAGGGAACTGATGACTTGAAGACATCGATTTATGCATTTATGTTCACTTATTAACACATAATCACAAGGAAGATCCAAGACGCTACATAGGCCTGTCACAATAATCGATAAATTGAATGATAGAAAAAAATGCCGATAATATTGACGATAATTTGTAGCCCCATTATCGACCAGCAAAATTTGTTATCGTGACAGGCCCAACCAGGGTTACCGCTACATCTAATGTGAATGTGAAATACTAATCATTAGTATTTAGTATAGTAGTTGCAAAGTTTACTGGTCAGGTTTTATATATGCTATATGTTTTATAGTAAGCGGTAGATCATTCTGATTGCGTGCACACCTGTATATACTGTACATGTAAGATGTACATAAATAGTCATATTTATAAATAAAATTAATAAATATATATATTCTCTATGTTTAGAGTAGGAGGTAGAGCTTCGGGATAAAGTAGCCCACAGGCTGAAAAAGCATTATTTACATATTGAGCACAATTAATTTGAAACAAAATATCTATCAAATATAAAAACTTCACTACATTTTATTTTGAAAAACATGCACCGGAATCACCTGTCCTGTTGGCAATTGACAGATAAGGAGTGGAAGAAAAGGCAGCACAACTGCACCTACGGGAAACCAGCGTCCTTCACCTGTGCCCCTGCACAGTTTACGCATATTTCAAACCAGTTAATGATCAATTTACTCATCGGCACGCAAAATTGAGTACCTCTGCGGGGACAAAGGGCGGGCAAGTGTAAACGAGGCTGAAGGAAGATGATAGATTTTTTGTTGTACGCGGTCTCTAGGGACACATATTACTGTTATATTACTGATATAACGTCATTAAAAAGCATAATGGGGACCTTTAATAATATGATTATGCATGTATGTTGAAGTCAAAATTGGTCAACTACTGGTGTAACGTATGAACACACAAGTCAACATCGTCAAGCGCTTTACCACAGCTAGCATTCACCATCACATAATTACATATACTGCAGTCTGTTTTAAGTGTTTACATCGAAAGATGTGCAGTCAAATTCCCTTATGGTTGAAAAATATGACCAATATTTTCTGTGCAGCTGTTTTTTTTAACTTGGTTAACTTCTATTTACATTTGTATGGCAGTAAAAACATAAAACATTGCTTGTAACAGTTAATCAAGGTTTTATGAACAGCAATGGCTAAGCACCACGACAACAATAAGCTGTTGAATCATTTCCCTTTGGAGGGTTTACAAAAAAGATCTGCTTTTACCTGAGGGCCAACGCTGTGGACCACTTGTACCCTCCAGTCCAGTTGCAAAATAACCGCTTCTGAAAACGTCTTTTACCTGCAAGCGGGGGAAAAATATAAATAGTCATTATTTAATATTTACTTAACAGAGATGCTGCAGAATATTGGTTCACAAACAGAAATAATATGTGGAGGTGTGGCCTAACGAGTCAATAAACCAATTTACCCACTCTGATTGGTTGCTCAGCAAATGTTACATGCAGTCGCAGAGTACAAACACGTTTTACAAGTTAGTCCCACTTGCCATTTTAAATCTGATTTCTTTACTTCAGTTATGTTCAGTTAGTTTCTTTTGTTCTTATTCATTTTCTTGTGTTTTTTTTCTTTCTTTTTTTGGGGGGAGAATGAACAGAACAAGAATTTCATTGCATAGTATAACTACCTGTTTTACTGTGCATATGACAATAAAACTGTTGAATCTTGAATCTTATGCAGCAGTGATTAACAATCGCACACAGTATGTTTAGAAGCCTTCTTAAAAAAGTACACCACCACAAGCACCGCCAAGATCAATTTCTGGGTAGACGATATACTGACAAATATAAGCGAAACAAAGACAGATGATTTGCCGTTGATCAAACTAGATTACGAGGTGGTGTGCTACAAACGAACAAACAAAAATACAGTAATCCCTCGTTTATTGCAGTGAATTGGTTCAAGATCCAACCAACATAAGTGAATTTATGCAAAGTATGACTCTTAATTTCTAAATGAAATATTTTCATAGTTACAGCAAAGAAAACCTGTTTACAGCCTTCTAAATACGTTTTTTTAACATGATTAGAACCCTCTAGATTTCAAATAACACCCCTAAAGTCACCTTGACACTCGTATTAACCAATATAGTAGACATAAGAGACCATAAGACATAAATAAGACTCGTGTTCACGTGTGTTGGTGTAAATGTGCTCCGGTGCTAGGGGAGCCGAGTAGGGGGTGGACAGGAAGTGACGACAGGGGCTCAGAGTTGAGTTTTAGCTTGGCATGGGTTACAGCTACAAGGGCAGCCCGTGTTAGGGATCATTGCGCCGGTTGTGAGATCATTCAAACCTGCAATAAAAGCCTGTTGTTCTGGCAATCAAGTCCGGTGCGTGTGTCTCCCCAAACATCATTACTGACACCTACTGACCAGTGTAGAATACTACATATCATCACAATGTCTTTGAATTTGTTTTCTGAATGCCTTATATTTGTATTTTAGTTAATTCAGCCATTTTCATGCTTGAAAATGCTTAACTCAGGCAAAAAATATGCAACATTTTAGTTAAAAAGGCCGATTTTTTGTACAAATAATAGGGTGTATCAAATCTCAAAACAGCATGATTTATTCATTTATATACACTAGGTCCCCAACTTACGAACATCCAACTTGCGAACATTCGCGTATACGAACACAAGCCGACTGGTCTACATTTTATTTTGCTTTGTAGTCGCTCCATCAGTATTTATACTGATGCTGTACATGCTTGACCAGTAGAGGGCACTGTGACACTGCTAATGGGACCAACAGACGTTGGGGAGAGAAAGCTAAATGGAAAGCTACATTGTAGCTGTATGATACAACCTGGACAGAGCGTGTGATTAAAGTTTATGAAGAGTTAATAGGCCTGCTTATATCTACACCACCCACAGAACACTACCTCTTTTAGAAGAGTCTAACCACCACGCCAATTTGTCCTTTTTCAATATCTCCTCCACTCCTCTTCAAAGGTAAATAACATTTATCATTACGTATTATTATATCAATTTTATTATTGTTTTTTTCATTAATTATCCTGGTTTAATATTACTACTGCATCCAAACTAATATTTACATACATACGCATATACTGTATATGTATACACGTACATGTAGTACCTATATCATTGGTAATATTACCTTTTCTCCTACTTAAGAACAATTTGACTTAAGAACGGTCGCCTGGAACCAATTGTGTTTGTAAGTTGGGGACCTAGTGTATTTCCGAAAACCGTGATAGATTGAAGCCACAAAATTCGAAGCGCATTGTGGTGATGGACGACTCTATAAATTTTTGTAACAGGAGGAGGAAAACATACTGTCATCTTTCATTATACAAGTGGTCCTCCTGTTACGGAAAGTGAAAGTGAAAAGTGAAGTAAAATTACAGCAGACATCGTAAAATCCTTTAGAAAGTGGAGAAACGCAGATCAACACTGGCCGCATGACTGGTCCAGGCCGCGACCATCACCAAGAATAAAAATGGTATCCTTGAACATGTAAAAGCGTCTTCTACTATGAAATAGACAGCGATAACTAAGCTGCATAGCGGCCTCATTATTGACACTTCCTCTTAGTAATTCTGCTCTCCCTCCTTTCCAGTGTCCAGGACAACCCTATTACCGTTTCATTTCATTCTTGTATTTGAATCTTGGTACATTACTGTATTTTATATGTTCATTGAAATATAAATTCCAACCAGCACTAAAACTCTAGCGTAGGAAGAACGGGACTCATACGTACGCTGAGGCTCCAACCAGACTCCGGCAAACAGCTACATCGGTCTTACAGCCGCGCCCTTTTGCATACCTAAACAGTGCACATGGTCCAGGACGTCGCAGGTGGCATTGTAGCGCTGTCGGGGGCAGGCCACCGTCATGCAAGTGGTGGAGTTGGAGCAGCGGTACTGAGACGGATCCAGCTGCCAGCAGAACTGACAGATGATGGACAAGGAGAAGTTGTTCTGCTGCTGGCCCGACTCGCCCTGCAAAAACCCCCAACATGACATTACTGATGCGAAGCAACCGTATTAGACCTCTGAGAATAAGTGCACGTGACGAAAGTACCACTGACCACACAGTGAACCCCGTTTTTGGCTTTGCAGGTGAAAGACGCTGGTTTCCCGTAGGTGCAGTTGTGCTGGTAATTGCAATGCATGCAATCAGCTGGCAAGCGGCTGCACGAGCCCCCGCTGGGACATTTAGAGGCGTAGCTCTCGTCATCAGTGGGAGAGACTGAAATAAAGCAATAAGAAAGGACAAGCAAACAAAAACAGTTATGTGGGTTGTTTCAGCACTCGTAATATCACATTAAAGTGCTCATTCTGATGATGCCGTTGATGTGTCAGAACTCCTCCACTGCTTACACAAATCCTGAACTTGACGACATCCTCAACGGGCCTCAGCTTTCATTGTCATATTAGTATTTTATTACATTAAAATAGTACCATTTTCTGGTAATATTACAACATTAGAAATAAAAATCAAACTTTATTCTCTTGAACCATATTACAGTAATGTAACTTGACAACATCCTCAATGATCCTCAGCCGTTACGGTCATATTACTACTTCATCTTCGTAAAAATACAGTTTTAATCTAATAATATTTCAGCTTTATTCTGGTAAAAATCCAACTTTATCTTCTTATACGGTACTTTTTTCCAGTAAAATTCCAACTTCACTCTCATACGATTCCAACTTACAATCATACAATTAAGGTTTTTCTTCCTCATAATATTCCTTCTTGTTAAAACTGTCATTTTTCTCCTCATGACATTTCAACTTTATTCTCAAAAAATGTGTTTTTTTAATTATGACTATTATTAAACTATTACAATATTACATGTTTTGCATGCGTAACCTTACTATATCTAATTCTATTATTTGTTTTCTTGTTGTATTTTTTTTTTTTTACATTTTCAGTGTGGAACTAACAGTACTTTTTTACAACGCTGGAAATCTTTTTTTTATTATTTATATTACAATTCCCGGTATGGGGAATGGGAACAACACAAAATAAACATTTTAAATGTTCAGTCGCATAAAAGGGCTACGTAGGCTGCCTACAGGGGGTGCTGTTTTGCACTGACTGTATCCATGATAACAATTGGCCACCTACTGGCCATCAAAGGCCTTCAAATAACTCATGCTAAAAAATGACTAACAGGGAGGAACATTTCTATCTTGCACACACATGAATCAATGCAATTCAGAGGAATCATTTAAAGTTGGAGTATTGTTGTGTTATGAATAAATAGTAAATATCATTAAGTTAAGTATCGTTCTGTTTCATCTACGCTTGTTTGTGTGTGTGTGTGTGTGTGTGTGTTTCTCGTTATGAAAGATGACGATAACCATCTACAAGAAATAAAATGTATTGCATTGGTCGGGAATTGAACCCGGGCCTCCCCCGCGAAATTCTACCATTGAACCGCCAATGCCTTATGACCGTAAGTGTGACTGTGACAAAACGAAACTGAGACCGAAACTAAAACGCCACAGGCTTAGATGACTATTTAACGGCTTTACGAACGACAAACCAACATATTCACGTCAATGTGAGTGACGGTGCGGTTAACAGTAAGCAAAAATTGTGCGCCTTTATTTACCCGAGGCTGCAGCAGGTACCACCGGGCTGGTGATAACCGGGCCATGCTGGGCGTCTCTGGTGTAGGGAGGCTCCTGGTCAACGTGAGGGGAGCTCAGGTATCCTAACGGACAAACATAAACATATATACCAAGGGTTAAATGAGTAACATGAATGAACTATGTGCCGAACTGACCATCTGGCGCTGCTAAACTAGCGAGCATTAGCCTGCTAGCGATAGCAACACTTCAGCATGTAGCCTGCTAGCCTCATCAGCTAGCTAGAGGTTTGTTAGCATAATAGCAACTGTGCGTGGAAGCAGACGTAGCACGATAGATAGTAAAAGACCAAGCGTATGTACATTTAAAGACTCGCAATAAGTATAAACAAACATACCGTTGACACACTGTAATACAATGTCCGTACACAAAAGGAGAACGACAGCGTAAGTTTTGAGACATCGTCCCCGGTCCGGCGTCCACCGTTGACAAGCCATTTGTCGCCTCCTTCCTTGTTGTGGCGTTTCTTCTATGGTTTCATTTGCCGCTTGCTCGTAAAATAAGGCTCATTATCGCCCCCTGTGGCCATTAACTACACTGGCACAATGAGCTCCAATACAAGTGATTCTGTCTTTACAACGGTCGGTTTTGATTTATACTGCGCCTATATTATTAGTTATGTTTACCATCCTGATAGTAGTTTTCAGTAGTTTTGCATAGATATATATTTTATTGATCCAAAATGCACTGCATCATAGTTCGATTTTGGTTATCCTAGCTAGCTCCATAGTCAACCCATCATAGTACTTGTTTATTTAGCCAACTTTCTTGTATTATTGATGGTACAAAAACAAAACAAATTGTACTTCAGCATGTGATTTATTTCTGTTCCAAGAGGAGGCACACCAATTATGTCTTCAGTCTTCATAATGACACCAAACTACTCCATCACAGTGACCCACATACAAAACGTGTTTCATTATGAAATTGTACACATCCATATTGTATTTTCCCTGTACCACCTTTACGTGAGACACCCAACAACACTTAGACTGGTATTCAGAACTCCTCCTCTGCATTTCGACAGCGAGACTTCTTGAGGAGGCCGAGGCGAGCCAAAACCTCGGCCGCCGACAGTTGCCCGTGCACTTTGTTGTCTCTTGTGCGTACGTTGACGCTGCCGGTCATCTTCTCCCTCTCGCCAACCACTACCGAGGCAGCACAAGACAAACGGCTCACACCAAAAGCATAACAGCTACTATAAAGTACAGTACAAAATGTAAAAACATTCCATAAATAAATAATGATACTTTTTAAACTCCTTCTTAAATGTCAACTTTACAGATACCATGTCTGCTATACAGTTGGTGTGTGTGGTAAAGACTTCCACCACTTAGTAAAGGTAATTACGGCCACTTAGTGGTAAAAACTGTTAGCGTTTTCCTAAATGGAAAATAAGAGGTGTCTATGTCATGTTTATTTATTCTTGTGTTCATACTTTAACATGTACTTTCCCCGCTGTTAGACTAATACAAGTATCTCTTTACCAAGAATGAAGTTATATTGGGCCAGCTGAGCGTTGCGAATTTTCTTATTTAAAAGGCATCCAGAGTCCAGGTCAGCATCGGCCATCATGCCTGCTTCTGTAAACTGCTTACAAACCTAATGAGATGAGAAAACCGCAGTTTTTTGGTTACATCATAAAACAACAGTTCCTTCAATGGGGACTCACCTTCTTGGCGTAGTCCTCACAGGACAGGTTGATGGGCACAACCATCACCTGGCGTGGAGAGAGCCACAGAGGCCTGGTAGGGGAACAGTTAACGGAATAGTTGGGGTTTTTTGACATGAAGTTGTATGACACCCCCATCAACAGTGACTTACCCTCTACTTGGTCTGGTGAGCCCAGTCCTGGTCGGATTTCGGTGATGAGAAGTTCCGTAGTTCCGGTTAGTTATTGGGGTCACTCAAGCAGAGAGCTTGGCTTCTCAAAACAATATGTGCTCGACAGAGTAATACATTTGCATGACAAAAATGCATCCTTGGAAAAAAAAAAAAAATCAGACCTCACAAATCGCTTGACTATACTTTCTGACGTCGTATTAATGCACGCCATCGGCTGTCCATTGGTGTGTATGTGATGAAGACGGCTGCAACCCTCGCATCTTCATCCGCTGTGGAACATGTACGTAAACAAGATGGCTGCGACACTCACAGCGGCTGCATCTTTACCACATACAAAACAATGGACAGCTGACAGCGCGCACTAACACGACGTCAGAGAAAGTAAAGCTGAGCGATTTGTGAGATCTGATTTTTTTCCAGGACACATTTTTGTCATGCAAATGTATTACTCTTCCGAGAAGAGTTTTTTGAGAAGCCAAACTCTTTACTTAAGTGGCCCCAGCAACTAACTGGAACTACGTTTCTCATCACCGAAATCCAACCAGAACTGTGCCCACGGGACCAAGTGTGAGGTAAGTCACCATTGATGGACCGCTGATGGGTTTGTCATACAACTTCATGTCAAAAATCCAAAGTATCCCTTTAAGTTGAACTCTTAACAACATCGTTATTTCATATTTTCCACTAAGTTTCCTTCCAGTTACCCAAGAGGCAACTCACCATTTCCCTGCGTAGTTCTCAGTTAGGATGGCAATCATCCTCTCTACGGAGCCCAAAATGGCACGATGGATGATAACCGGACGCAATTTGTCATCACCGTCCTTCCTGTAACAAATCACAACAAAAAGGAATATTAGAAGTCCACGTACGACTGTGAACTACTTGTCTCCTGGGGTATCGCTTATCACATTATTGAGTCAGTCACTGAGCCTTTCACCGAGTCAGTCACTGAGCCATTAAATCGGTTACTTAGTTACTGTCAGTGAGTCGTTCAGTCAGCACGTCGCTCATTGAGTTGGTCACAATATCACTGAGCCACTTAGTCACTAAATCAGTTACTGACTCATTAATCAAGTTAGTGACTGAGTCATTCATTACTTAGTCACTTATTGAGTCGATCACAAAGTCATGGAGTCAGTCAGCTAATAAATGACTGAGTCCGTTATTGAGATGTAAAGTTTGTCGGTCAGTCCTTGACGTAGTCGCTGAGCTGAGTCAGTCAGACAGCAAGTCATTTATTGAGCCGGTAAAATAATCATTTGAGTCAAGCATTGAGTCAGTTAAATGTAGAGTGAGTCACTGAGCCAGACAGTTCTTAAGTCAGTCAGACCATCAAGTAGTTTGTTAGTTTGCCAGTCAGTACATCGAGTCAGTTACCCAGTCTGTCACAAAGTCAATGAGTCAATGGCCGAGACGTTAGTATTGAGTCAGTCAGTGAGACAGACAGTTAGCTGGTCACTCATTGATAGTCAATCAGTCTCTGTCACAATGAAGAACTTCCTGAAGCCTTTCCGTGCTTAAAAGAGTCTTAATGACGACAGTGAATCATCCTCAGTGGACTAAAACAAAGCTTGTGCGATGTGTCATCTCACCCCACAAAGGTCAGGTCGAAGCGGATGGGAAGCTGGAAGTCCAGTTGAATGGTTGCGCACTGGTGGTAACGTCCAATGGCATCTTTGATCTTAATGTCAATCTATAACAGCACATATAGCGTTGGCGTACGTCCCAGACAGATTGCATTAGTTAAATATTTTGAAAATGACTGACCTTGGGCCCATAGAAAGCTCCGTCTCCTGGGTTGAGCTTCCAAGGCTCCCCAAACTCATTGAGACTGTTCTCCAGTTGCTAACAAGCATGAGTCAGTGAAGTCAGCAGTCATCATTAGAGGACTTTAATGGAGACTTAGTCATAGAGAAGACTGACAATCTCACACGGAAAATGAACTTTATTCTTGGCATTGGCTTTATTGGATACCTTCTCAGCCTGGTTCCACACAACGATGTCACCGAGGTACTTTTCCGGACGGGTGGACAGATAAAGCTGGAAGGAGAAGCCGAACACATTGTAGACGCAGCGCAGGAAGTCCAGGCAGCCCTTCATCTCGGACTCGATCTGAGGGAAGAACATTGGAAACGAGAAATGCATTCTTGCAGATGACAGCAAACGTACCCCTGGAGATGGATGAGATGATGTCACTTAGCATCATTTATATATGTTGATGACGTATTAGTCGATGCAGGGCATGATATGCTGCTGCACTACCAATTAGGCCTGTCACGATAACAAATGTTGCTGGACCATAATTGTCCATTATTGTCAAAATTATTTTGAGAACATTTTTTTCCATTGATGTAATGATAATATATGGCATAATAATGCAAGTACACAGTATCAAAACCAACCGACTTTCATTTCTCAAGAGTATTTAACATTGTAATTGGAGTGTCAAGAGCTTTTAAATGAAATCCAACATCATAAATTAAACAAAAAAAGGGCAAAAAAAACAATGAAAATAAATGGACTCTTTTCCATCCATCTTCTCACTGCACTTAAGTAAAAATCACAACCAAAAACAAGTAAAAATAGACCTCTGTAAACAATAAAACCAATAAATAGTATCAAGTCTCTGTAAACAAAATTGCACTTCAAACAATGAAGACTGGGTATTTTTCCAAAACAGGAACGCAAATGAATGAGGTAAAAGGGGTGATGCCTGCTGTTGCGTGGCATCACGCGGGACGCAGCAGGCCCAAATAATGCCGGGACTGCTTCACCGATGCGGAAAGTGGTGGTGAAAATGCATACCCATGTGGGAACAATGCACGTCGCACGTACTGTCGTGCACTAGACGTAAACACTGTGTTGTGTGCGGGAGTGTGGTAAGTTCGTGCTAATGCGCACCATTTTCGGTCATGATTTGATGCAAAGTGTGTAATTTATGCGTAAACAGAATACAAACAATGCGAAAACTAGTCTTCTCGCTTTTCAGATGTGCTATAAATACATAAATGACAAGAGTTTGCCACGGCAAATTGTGGGACAAAGCGGAGGCAAAATGAGTGCAAGTGTAAACAAAATGAGTGCACGTGTAGACGCCGCTTTACTCCTCACTTGCACCACTCAATGTGTGGACTCGCCAGCGGCCCCGCCTCCACCCACTGGGACAAAGATAGTGAATGACTGACAGGAGGGTTCACTCACTCTGCTGAGAAAGATGCATAGAGTAAACCCTCTTGTCATCCAGCCTCTTTAGTAAAGAGACAGGAGGAAAACAAACACTCATGCACACGTCAAGATATCGATCCAGGCAAAATTAACAAGTTCGTTTTTATTTATCGAGCAGTAAATTTTATAGTCGTGACAGGCCTACTACCAATAAACAAAAAAATGGTCCTACTTTAGCTCATCTAAAGAGAAAATAAACTGAAGTCCCCAAAATGGCAACTGCAAACCAAAATGGCTGCCTACCTGTGTGTTTTACAGTACAGTAATCCCTCATCTATCATGGTTAATTGGTACCAGACCCATTTCAGATAGGTAAATTTCCATTTATAAATAGAATATTTTCGTAGGATGCCTACTATATGGGTAGTGACTGAAAGGACAAGATGGTGGGTACAAGCGGCCGAAATGAGTTTTCTCCGTAGGGTGGCTGAGCTCTCCCTTAGAGATAAGGTGGGAAGCACTGTCATCCAGGAGAATCTCGGAGTACAACCGCTGCTCCTCCACATTGATAGAAGCCAGATGAGGTGGCTCGGGCATCTGGTCAGGATGCCTCCCGGACGCCTGTTCAAGGCATGACTCAGGACACGTTGGAGAAACTATGTCTCCCAACTGGCCTGGGAACGCCTCGTGATCCGCCGGGAAGGAGCTGGCCAGATAAGCGGTAAAAGGGATGGATGGATCTTTTCGTAGTTAGAGTATAAAAAGCCTGTTTACGACCTTCTAAATACATTTATTAGAGCACTCCAGACATGAAATAACACCCCTATAGTCACCTTCACACTCATATTACCCAATATAGTAGACAGAATAAGAATAAATAAGGCATTTAAGACATAAATAACACATGTGCTTGTGTGTGTTGCTATAAATGTGTTGCAGTGTTAGCAGAGTTGAGTGGAGGGCTGTCAGGAAGTGACGTAAGACATTCAGAGTTGACTTCCAGCTTGGCGTGGGTTACTGCCACAACAGGAGCCCATGTTTTTATTAGGGATTATTGTGCCTGTTGTGAGATAATTCAAACCTGCAATAAAAGCCTGTTGTTCCAGCAATCAAGTGTAGTGCTTGTGTGTCTCACTGAACAATACAGTAACATTACTGACACCTAGAGTTACTTTAACCTTTTTTATGCTTGAAATTGATTACTTTAAAGCAAAAAATATGTAACATTTGCTTAAATATGCATATATTGGACTAATAATAGGCGGTACAGGCTGATTTATTAATATGTTTTTGAAAAAAAACATGATACAGTTAAGCCGCGAAATTCAAAGTGGTGAGGTATTGTCGCTACTTACCTGTTCCATAGTGCAGAAAATGTGAGCATCATCCTGCTGGAAACGTCGCACTCTGGTCAGCCCAGTGAGAGTTCCGGACAGCTCGTTGCGGTGGAGGACCCCGAAATCGGCAAACCTGAGGGGGAGCTCTCTCCACGAGCGAGGCCTGTGGCCGAACATCAGACTGCGACAAGAAATTAAATCCAAAAAATTACTTAGTGGTGTAAACAAAGACAAAAAAAGGAGGGGGGGGGGTTCCATCTGTCAGACTCACCAGTGGCCAGGACAGTTCATGGGTTTGAGTGCGAAGGTGTCCTCCTCCACAGGGAAGGAGAACATTTTTTCACTGTAGTGCTGCCAGTGGCCTGATGTCTCCCACAGCTTGCTGTTGTAGATGTTGGGGGAGGCCACTTCCTGGAAGCCTCTTCTCCAGTACTCCTCCTAGAAGCAAAGACATCATGCTGTGCTACCAGTACCAGTGCTGCAGCAATATCATGCTTTTTGACCCTTGAAGGCTTTTGCTTGTGTTCATAATGTAATGTAGGAGTGTTTTCTCGTGTGTAGATACTTTGCTGAAGACGACCATCAAAGCCCAGCATGCTTACTGTACATCCATGAGAGCGAGGCCACACGTGTCAGTGAGGGGGACTGGTGAAAGTGACGCACTCCCTAACACTGCGACAGACTGAAGCCATGCGCTAATGATCTGGTGCTGCTGCCTGTGCAACATCAAACCGTTTTGGCCTCATCTGCTGTCAAAGTCCTCCATGTTGTTAGCCAGAAAATATGTCACAGGGACAAGTTACACTATACACCCATGCATACTGTGATCCTATCTGCACATGCTCAACTATTTAGGCTGCAGCTTGTCTTTAACCCTTTGGAGTCCAGGTACGGTAGTTACAATCCAAGTGGAAAAAATTTCAATTTTTTGGTGTAACTGTGTAAAATGTGTAATGAATCCGTATAATGCAGAACGTAAATATAACATGCATAATTAATGGAACTGTTGGTTCATAAAGCCATTTCTGAAGCTTTGGGACTCCAGACAACCACAGAGAGAGCCATTATCCACAAATGGCGAAAGCATGGATCAGTGGTGAACCTTCCCAGAAGTGGCCGGCCAACCAAAATGACCCCAAGAGCACAGCGACGACTCATCTGAGAGGTCACAAAAGACCCCACAACAACATCCAAAGAACTGCAGGCCTCACTTGCCTCAGTTAAGGTCAGTGTTCATGACTCCACCATAATAAAGACACCGGGCAAAAACGAGTTCTAAGACCAAAACCACTGCTGAACAAAAACAACAATTTTCGTCTCAATTTTGCCAGAAAACATCTTGATGATCCCCAAGACAATTCTGCAAAGATGAGTGGGCAAAAATTCCTGCAAGAGACTCATTGCAAGTTATCGCGAACGCTTGATTGCAGTTGTTACCGTTAAGGGTGTCCCACCCAGTTATTTATATATTCTATAATTATTCACTAATTATTATAATAACTAATTGATATTTATTATACATATTTTAAAAAGGCTATCCGTGCACACAAAGTATACTGTAGGGTATTTTATAACAGGTTCTCACCCTGATGAACTCTGTGAGCGTGTTGTAGATGTAGGCTCCACGTGGCATGAAGAAGCAACTCCCAGGGCTGAGATCATGGAAGAAGAACAGCTCCTGGTCCTGTGAAGCACAGAGGATCCAAATACTCAATACAACTCTTCTAATAATAATAATAATAATAATGATAATAATAATAATAAAGTATATTTGATTAATACATTAAACTCAAGGAGGCCTTTATTTTCAGGATGCTGACTAAAGGCCTGCTCAGCATGATACTGCATGGGACAAAACACGCAACAGTCGCTATTAATATGGAAGCATGTGGTCATTAGTGGCGACTAGGGGTGGGGGGCCGCCTGCTGTACCTCCCTTGCTGGGAACCAACCGGCTCTCAGATGAATCACAGCAGTTCAAAATGAGACAAAAATGCAGAAACACGGCGACCCCTGCTGGTGTAGCTGATGGTGGACACAGGCCAACTCACTTTGCCAATCTTGCGATGGTCTCTATTCTTGGCCTCCTCTTGGAAACGTTCCCACTCTTTGAGCATTTTGGAGTCGGGGAAGGAGATCCCGTAGATCCTCTGCAGCGTCTCCATGTCTGAGCGACCCTCCCAGTAGGTGGCAGAGTTCTGATTGTAGAAGAATACAGGACACTGCTTACAATTCCAGCCATTTTAAACACCATGCTATATAGTTCACCTTATAAATCTTCATGGCCTTGATCTTGCCGGTATGCCTCACATGGGGACCTCTGCAGAGGTCAATCAGGGGTCCGCACCTACCCAACATTCATCATTGACAACAAGCCCCCCCAAAAAGACAACATTTCTTTCTTTTTTGTCGTAATTCAGCATAATAATATCACATCCATTGAACATGCTCACCTGTAGACTGTAGTTGTTGGGGTGGTGACCTTTTCATTCAAGATGCGGCACTTGAATTTGTTGTACTGGAAGACACAAAAAGCTCACGAATGACAACACTAAAACAAATTACCTCCACCAATTGCCTCATATGATGGCCAGCGATGTCTGCTTTTTTAAAATGATAACTTTTGTCCACTAAAATGCTTTGTATTGTTTCTGCAACAATGACAATAAAGTTGTATTTCATTTTAACCTAGTCTATCATCTGCTCAACAGAAGAGAGTGTCAGGCACGATAACAGAAGAGACCTTATGTGACCTCACATATGTTAAGATGGTAATTGTATTGAAATGCATTTTTAGAATATGTAATTAATTGTTTTCTGGATTTTCACATTATTTTATGTATTTATTACATATTATTGTATATTTTATTAATTATATTGTAATATTGATATACTGTGATTTTTTTTCTCCCCAATATAATAAAACACAGTAAATTGTGTCTGTACAAATGGGTGAGACCGAGTTCATTTGATAACGACGTCTACCAGGACACACCTGTTAGGCTTTTATTTGAGGCAAGGCATTTATATTTTTTTAAACACACAGCAATTATTTGAGGCACGGTGTATAGCAGAACGGCAGATAAGACTTGAGCAAATATGGTTGGAATTCTTCCAAGAAAATTCCCGTTAAATGTGAATGAGAATCCAATCATTGGTGGGATCTTATTCAATTTCCCCTGGATGCAGAACGTTCTGGATGACCCCTGGCTTAAACTTGCACATGGTCTCCCCCCTTGCTCTTGTTTTTCCTCATTTCTAAACGTACAACTCCCTCTCCCTCACCTTGAACATCTTCAGCAGCGTCTCCTTGGTAACCTCCAGCCTCTCAAAGGGCTGTTTCTCCTTCACCACACTCTTGCATAAAGTCTCCAGGTCACCAAACTCCATGCTGGACACACTTCTAGAGACAATAAATAAATTCAATAAATTTTTTGGGGCCTTTTCAGCCCTCATTATTTCAGCAAGCATCTTCTCACGGGACAAGACAATTGACAGAAAGTTAACTTGGATCTACTTTCGAGTAGTCCGTGTACAGCTTGTATAGCAGTGTTGATGTACTACCCACTTAATGAGTCAACACACGGCCATTATTGTCTAAATAAACGGCAACATGAGTGAGTAACCCAAAGTGACCCGTTGTTATTGGAGCACTGCCTTAATCCTCTTGGCCATGGAATTCAACAGAACTACCCAGGTTGTAAATGGAATCCTCTTCCTCTCCTCCACAGATGTTCCACACCTTCCTTCCTTCTGCCAGAGGATGTCCCACAGGTGCTCAACTGGTCTGGAGGAGACATACTTGGCCACTCAATCACCTTCATCCTTGGCAGCAAGGCACTTGATCATCTTGGCAGTATGTTGGGACTAACTGCATACAACCCAGTTTCCCTGCTTCACAGTGTCAAAGTACATGTTGGAATTCATGCTCCTCCTTCATGCACTTTCATTCAGTCATCCTCAGTCCACCATTGCTTTTGCTTAGCCCGTTGTATCCTTGGTTTTTTTCTGTTTAGGCGTTAATGATGGCTTTGTTGATCTTTTCTGTATGCAAATCTAATTTCCTTTAGTCGCTTTCGGTCACAGACGATGACTCCCATTCCCTCCCATTTGTTTTGCAGTGCATTTTCTATTTTCAAGAAATATTGCTTTAAAGGGATAGTTGGGATTTTTTTTACATGAAGATGTATGACTTCCCCATCAGCAGTGGACGACATCAAGAGTGACTCCCCCCCCCATTTGGTCCAGCGAGTCCAGTTCTAGTTAGTAGTTCCGCTTAGTTGCTGAGTCATTTAAGAAAAGATTTTGGCTTCTCAAAACAATATGCGTTCAAAAGAGTAATACATTTGTCGTTGCAATTGTTGGTGGTGGTGTTGTGATTATCCTTCTCTGTACAGTCCCCCTCTTGTCCCCGCAACTCCCCCCACACACACACCGGTTTTCTTTTCTATCCCCTCCTGCTCCAGGCCGGCTGCTCCAAATTTGCATAACAACAAAACATCACATAAAGTCAAATAAAAATCTATATACAGGGGAAGAGTATCTTCAAGAGTATCTGTCTTGAGAAGCCAAACTCTTTACTTCAAAAGACCAAGCAACTAACTTTAAGAAGTTTGATAGTCCTCTGCTTGCTTTCAAGTGACATCTCTCGTGTTTGAGCTGTGATTCATGTCTGTCCACTTTGTGCAGCAGCTCTCCAAGGTGTGATCACTCCTTTTTAACTGCAGACTAACGAGCAGATCTTATCTGATGCAGGTGTTAGCTTTCGGAATGAAAATGCAAAGGGTGATTACATATTTTTTCCCCTCTGCTTGGTCTAAAAAAAAGCATTACTGAGTACCACAATATTTTTTTCTTAATTTCTTTCAATGTTTCTTAAAGCCAGAAAGTTGCCATTTGCAATGACTTTGGTTTTGCGTCATGTCTGTGATCTTCTTTTTTTTCCTACAGAATTAAACAACTGAGTGAACATCCTCCGAGACGGCTGATTCCATTATTTTTGCCAGGGGTTGTATATCCAAGTTTACTTTATAGTCCGTTGACAATAAAAATGCTTGTGGGAATGTGAGGGGGTATACTGATTATTGTGAGATAATGTATAAGAAGATCACGCTTACTTTTGTCCATCCAGGAACATGTCGTAGTAGAAGCCGTTCTCTATGGGGGGCCCGTAACATAAACAACCTCCATAGAAGCGCTCCATGGCCTCCCCCAGGATGTGAGCACTGGAGTGCCAGTACACCTGGAACAAGCAAGGATAACAGAGTACTAATTCCTGTAAGAATAGAACACTGGGTAAAGTTTACTTACTGTCTGAGCATCTTCATTGTCAAAGCGTAAGATCTCCAAAGAGCAGTCGCACTCCAGAGGTCTGTCCAAGTCCCACAGCTCCCCGTTCACACGAGATATAACAGCGTTGTCAGCCAGGCCCTGACTGGGGGGGGGGGGGGGGGGGGGGGGGGGGGGCCAAAAGCCATAAATCAAAGCTGAGCAGTGTTAATTACAACCTTCAATGGAGTTCTAGTCACCTGACGTCACTAGCAAGCTGGTACGGAGTGGTGACCCATGATGTGCCTGTCATCTTGCGTCCATCAGGCAGCTCCACAATGATCGCCTTACCATCTGTAGCTCTTTTGGCCAGGAGAGCGTCACTCTCCTTCTTGAGTTCCTCGTAGAGGCTGAGGCGCTCGGTAACATAAGCGGGCCAGGCTTTTAACTGCACAATGAAACAACGTCGGCAATGGGGTTAGTTGTTGAAAAGTTGAAACTGGAGATAGCATAATAGGTAGAGGGCTGCATAGTGGCCTGGTGGTGAAATTGTCCATAGGTGTGAGTGTGAATGACTGTGTACTCTGCATCTCACACTCAAAGTCAGCTGGGATAGGCTCCAGCTCACCCGTGACCCGAAAAAGGTCACGCAATATAGAAAACGGATGAATAGGTGGGATAGTCACCTCTTGTACAGCCGATCCATTTGATTGTTCTTTATTCTGCTTCTTCTCCTTGCTCTCGTCACCTGCTTTAGCATCCGGGCTGCTCACCTGCATTTATCAAATATTGTGTGAACGTAAATAATGTCCCATTGCGGACTCCTGAGTCCCGCTACTTTGACCCATGTTCATCACAAATACAACAACACTCAGCTGAGCATTATCCAGCACCTTTTTAGCAGCTTTGTTGTTCGTCTGCCCTCCTTTGTTGCCATTCCCCCCCGCGGCTCTGCCACCTTTCTCCAGCTCCATCTCCAGTTCCGCCTGCAGACCGCGGCGGAGGTGCAGTAACCGGTACTTGAGCTTCTCATTTTCCGACCTCAGGCTCTCCAGCTGTGGGGAGACATCCGCGTCGACCGCGGGGCCCAAATTCTGGCTGAGTCCGTCCCGGAGAGAGGAGATTTCCCCGGCGAGGAGACAAATTTGCTCCTCCTGAGCTGCCAAGCGTGCTGCCAAGCAGTCGGCCATCTTTAAATGACCACTGTGTTGGCTCGCCACGAAGAAGGCGGACTTCCGGTGACGATTTGGACGAAAATAAAGCCCCCCCTTTTCACTTTACGCACACGATAGATGTCGTAGTATTAGAGTGCCATGCAGCTCGCCAAAATGTCAGACCATATTACACAATAGTTTATCGTCATCTACAATTTTTACATTTAATGCTCACCATCTACTCACGCCCTTTTTTACTTTTTAATTCACCTTTTTAATATTCAGACCACTACTATGGCGAAGCATCAATTTGCTTCAAAAACAGTCAGTATATTATTATTATTTAACATGAACACTTAATTCTACAGTATTTACAGTATACAGCACATGACAGGTGTAATGCAGTACTGCAGTACAAACGCTAGAAGGCAGTGTCATAATTCCAGTGATGTTTCGAGTCACGTGACCGCTATAGAGCAAGCGTATGTGTAGTAAGCCAACTGACAGCGATGTAAACATGCACTGCTTACCGCAGTATATCATGGATTTGCTGCTGTGAAGGTACGCGAGAAACTGCCATATTCAGTGTAGTTTGAATAAAGAAGACGTGGTTTAGTTTTACGGGTGTTGAACATCTTGTTTTGACTAAATGTCGTCGCGAATTTTATGTTGTTACGGTGTAGCAGCATTGCCACCAAGCTAGCCATAACTTCACTACCGGTAGCATTCAAGCACTTGTGTGTCTATTTAGTGTGAATAAACTTGCAAGTGTTTAAATCAATGCGGTATTTATCTTTTTGATGTGTACACACCCAGCAGGAGAACCACGGTGAACCAATCAGCTCACTTCCTTTTTATTATGGTTTACAACATCACTTTGACACAAGAGAAAGTGAAATATACTAGTGATAGTACAAAAAAATGTATGGAATGATGTATGATGTATGGAAGTATTGTTTTCTAATTTGCGCATACTGTACTTTTTTGCATGTCACATTGCAGCCAAGACCTGCTGGAGAGTCGGCCAGCATGGCTTCATCTTCCAGCTTTGCCCCTCCGAAACTTGATGACTTTATCCTGACAGAGCGGCTTGGCAGTGGCACCTATGCCACCGTCTACAAGGCCTACCGAAAGGTGAAATCTGACAAAACGAATTACTTCTCGCTTTCACTTCACCGTTACTCTAAATGTCCTCCTTGTTTCCTGACTGTGACTCAGCAGGGGGACACTCGAGAGGCAGTGGCGGTGAAGGTGGTTGCAAAGAAGACGCTTAACAAGGCGTCTACGGAGAACCTGCTCACTGAAATTGAGATCCTCAAGACTGTGCGTCACCCCCACATTGTCCAGCTAAAAGACTTTGTGGTGAGATGTTATCACTAATCTTGTGTTCGCGGATCGTCATGACAGGACGCAGAAAAAAGTCCATAGAACCCATGTTCGAAAACAAAGAGGAAGTCAGCCATTTTGGTTTGGACCGGCCATTTTGGAGTGAAAACCAGGGGTCATATTTTGACAAACTCCTCCTAGGGACTTAGACCAAATGAGCCAAAATCCTAACCAGGGATATTAGACCGATAGCTGACAATAAATTGTAAATTGAAAACGCTTTTACAGTATGCTGCGGCATATGATGTGGGAGTCGCTTTTGCTGACTCGAGAACCTCAAATAACTGGGCTCCACATGGTCAGACTTCAATACTAATTGGTGTGTATAATGCAGAGGACACCCTGCATCCTTTATTAATTACACATTTCATTAGATAGACTAGCACCATGTAATGAGATCTAGTGCCAGAGCTCTTTTTATAAGACAATAATGCTCCATTTGTGTTGCTGTTTAGTGGGATTCCGAAAACATCTATTTGATCCTGGAATGGTGTTCTGGTGGAGATCTGTCCCGTTTCATCCGCAGTCGTCGGATCTTACCGGAAAGAGTCGCCCGGCGTTTCCTGCAGCAGATGGGTAAGTCGATGCTTTTGTTGTGCAAAAGTGCTATTTGGCTTTAAATGGTCATGTCAGTAACTTGTAAACATGCATAGTTTATTCCTTAATTACTCATTGTCGGCAGATCAGTCTTTAAATCAGTTAGAGGACATCACAGTTAAGCAGTGGCGGAGCCAGAAATGTTTACTGGGGTGGCCAAGGTGAGACCATTACTCACAGAGGGGTGGCAATAACTTGATACCTGAATTGTCTAGATGGCCAGTGGGGTGGCCGGAGCGTGACCAGGGGTGGCCACCCACTGCATTTGGACCATCTATTAGAGCAATTAGTAGCTGAGCAGTGTGCCGAGGACATGTTTTCAATGCATAGTTTCTGGATTCCCGCTCACCATCATGGCAGCCAAACCCGTGCAGGGCTATAATACGGAAGTGGATGCCGATCGGCACTCCTGTTTTAATTGTAGACTCCTTGGTTTACATGCCCACTCATGCTGTTGCAGAGAGCATACATACATTATGAACAGATTTATGCCTTGAATCATGGTTTAGAATTTAAATCAAAGTCAGCATAGTGAGAGAACAGACCATGAAGTAATCGTGAGAAACTTACTGTCCTTACCGCTTTCAGGTTATGCAAGACGTGCTTTTATTGACAGCTCCTCCACACGGAAAGTTGTGTGCTGCATTGAAATGTGTCCAAGCAGAAACGGAGGTTAGGCTGAACTAATGTTCTGCACCACAGGGGCGTGTTTGTCAAAATTGTCCCCCGGCCATGGGGGTGGCCAGTGGAGTGGCCGGAGAGTGACCAAGGGTGGCCACGGCCACCCCGGTCGACCCCATAGTTCCACCACTACAGTTACGCCATCTAACCATGACTGACAAACTAAAGAATCAGACAACGACTAAAACACTTGTACAGTTGATGAAAAATGTTATCATGATGTCATTAAATGATGTGTAAACTGCACCAACAGCCTGTGCGCTCCAGTTTCTACACGAGCGAAACATCTCCCACTTGGACTTGAAACCGCAGAACATCTTGCTCTGCGGCTCAGTCCTCAAACTGGCAGGTAATCACGTCACACACCTGACCATCAAGTGCAACATATATTGACGCTCTAGCTCTTCTGACATCCGATGTTGGGGCTCAATTGCCTGTCAGACTTTGGCTTCGCCCAGTATATGTCACCGTGGGATGAGAAGAGCGTGCTGAGGGGCTCTCCTCTCTACATGGCCCCTGAGATGGTGTGTCGGCGACAGTACGATTCCAGGGTGGATCTCTGGTCGGTGGGAGTCATTCTTTATGGTGAGTGATGGATAAATGTGTCTGGTTCATTCAGAACCGTATGAATGTAACTGAAGCAGCTATTAGGATAACAAAATATGTTTTTAAAATAACTAATTGAATAAAATCATGTGCGCGTACAGAGGCACTGTTTGGACGGGCTCCCTTTGCTTCAAGGTCGTACACTGAATTGGAGGAGAAGATTCGGAGTAACCAACCCATTGATGTAAGTAACCATCAAGTTTCACATGTAAATCCTGACTTAAACAAGTCCAGTAGGCTACTTTGTGCATGCGTCCATACATCCACTAGGTGGCACACTTTGCTGGATTAACAGCTGGTTTGCCCCATACGATACTTTAAGCATACCAGTACAGCTTATGTACATATTTGTGCTGTGTAATGATGTACAGCAACATTGCACAATACTGAAGCTTGTTTATAATAGCTGCATATAAAGCAAAATATTAGATACAGCTATATGTAGCAGTGTAGTTGTACACCACTACAAACAAATTTTAAGGTCATCCTTTGAGGCTAGGCGGTCTTTGGCGACATTCCGCTGCCCTTTTTAACGGATTGAGATAGCACAACACAATAAGGTCACATTTTGTGCCTCAGTTACCACCCGGGGCCAGGGTTTCCAAGCAATGCCGAGACCTCCTCCTGCGGCTCCTGGAAAGAAATCCAGACACCCGGATCACCTTTGCGGAGTTTTTCACACACCCCTTTGTGGACCTGGAGCACATGCCGAGTGCTGAGAGCTTAGGGAAGGCGGTAAGGGACGAAGACCAGTCTGTGTGGCTCAGTTAATACACACTGATAGCTTTGTTGTCATGCATTCAATGATGCTACTTCCTGTTTGGGACCCGCAGAAAGAGTTGGTCTTGCAGGCAGTTCAGAAGGACCAGGAGGGCGAGTGGTCCGCCGCGCTCTCTTTGTACTGCAGTGCCCTGGAGCACTTTGTCCCTGCTATTTACTGTAAGACCACCTTCACATTCCCACAGTGCCATGTTTGCGTTCCTAAACCAGCAATCAATCATACGTAACACCTTGTATATCCACCTCCTCTAGATGAGACTGACAGGCAGCGGAAAGAAGTCCTCAGGAAGAAGGTAGACCTGTGAATTCCGTATGTACAGTGGTGTGAAAAAGTGTTTGCTGATTTCTTAATTTTGGCATGTTTGTCACACTTAAATGTTTCAGATCATCAGACAAATGTAAATATTTGTCAATGACAATACAACTGAACACAAAATGCGGTTTTTAAATACAACTTTCTATTATGAAGGGACAAAAAAAATCCAAACCTACATGGCCCTGTGTGAAAAGGTGATTGCCCACCCCATTAAAGCATAATTTAACTGTGGTTTAGCACACCTGAGTGAAAAGGTTATAAAGCCGTTTCTAAAGCTTTGGGACTCCAGTCAACCAGAGTGAGAGCCATTATCCATAAATGGCAAAAACATGGAACAGTGGTGAACCTTCCCAGGAGTGGCCGGCCAACCAAAATGACACCAAGAGCGCAGTGACGACTCATCCAAGAGGTCACAAAAGACCCCACAACAACACCCAAAAGAACTGTAGGCCTCACTTGGGTGACAAACGTGCAAAAAAAAAAAAGAAATCGGAAAGGGGGCAAAGACTTTTGCACCACTGTATAATGTCAACAGTGGGCATATGGGAAGGCTGAGGTGATTAATGTCAAGGACCCTCCCTGCAGGTCAGCCAGTACGCGTCCAGAGCGGAGGAGCTGAAAGTCCTGGTGGCCTCGGACAACAAACTCATCTTTGAGGAGGCCCGCACCTCCAGGGACGTCCTCCGAGGTACGGAATACCACAGCGTCCCACGGAGGCTGGTCCAAAAAGCGTGCAGGCAAGAGATTAGACGACCAGATTCTAAATCAAAAGAGTCAAAACCTAACTAAGATGCATCTCGTTCTTAAACCTTCCTCACGTAACTTTAATACTCTATGGTAAATTCTCCAACTTAGGGCTATCATCATGTAACAACACAATTCCACATGTCTGAAAAGGAGTAGGAAGAAGCACAATGAATTTAATCCTACCCCTTCTCTGTGTCACATATTAATACACTGCGTGAGTGAACTGTTTACGTAATGTTTTTTGGTCTCACAACGTCCTTGTTAGCAGCCTATTAGCTTGCTAATACATGGAAACAGGATCCGGAAGTCAGCTCCGACTCTGTAGTTCTTTGCTAACTAACAAAGTTATGCCACAAGTGTCACAGTCTTCATAGTTTTACAGTTATACTGTGGTTGTACATGCATAAAACAATTCTAAATGCATATAAATGGCGAATGAAAGGGATAAATGAACATTTAAGATTGAACATTTTTTCATTGAAGACGTGATTGTTGCCAAAGACATGATGTGGCAGCGAGATCACCACAGACACCGCCTTTGTGTTTTGCAGCGACTTATTTATTGAATTCAATGGCGTTTCTCATCTTCTTTATCAAAATGTCGGCACTTTCAACTTTGTTTGGCTCAATTTTTGGTTATTTTGCAGCCACAAGCAAAAGACAAGCAGAGACTTGGGGTGGTAAATACTATTGAATTCAAGAAATAACTCATGGCAAAACACAGAGGTGGTGTCCATGTTGATCTTGCTGCCACATTGGGTCTTTGGCAACAATCAGTGAAGGTAAAAGTAACCTTAAATGTTGATTTATTCCTTTTATCAATCATTTAGATGTATTTATGTGCATTTAGAATTGTTTTCTACATGTAAAACTGTAATTGTAAAACTCTAACAATGTGTTTAAATTCAACATTTTTGGCTTTTTGGAACGGATTAACTGAGTTTACATGATTCCTTATGAGTCAAATTGATTTCGTTCGAGCAGTGGTGCCCGTTATGTCGATCGCAAGCTACGGGTCGATGGCATAAACATCACTTTGTTGATGTCATATGACATCAGTCAGCTGACATTAGGCTGCTCTCCTGATTTGCTTTTGCGCCCCCGCGTCAATGAGATTAATTGAGATTAAGGTCCGTGACATAAATTTGGATAATAGGAAGGTTCTTCCTGATGCTTTGCTTCTGTAAGTAACGTTTTCTTCATGAAGAAAACGTCATGAAATCGCGACCCACTTTTATTTACATCGTTGGAAATTTGTACAGTAAAGCACCGTGTATAAACCGCACTTTTTTTACACCTCTAAGAAGCAAAAAATTGGGGTGCGGTTTATACACGATGACAGGTCTGTGACCAGACTCGGACTGAAAAATAATATCAGACAACGCTTCTACAACGCTTCAGCGGAAGATCACTCGTACTACAAGCCCGGTCACACCGCCTGAACTTTGCTGTAGCGTTCCTGGAGCGGGGAAAAAAAAAACACCGCTCGTTCACCACCGTTTAACAGAAGTTGGACCCCGTTAAGGCAATGCCGTATCCGCTTGGCCATCGCTGATGGTCCCTCCTACCGCTCCGAAAGTTTTGAGCTGCACAAAATATTACCAGCAGCCAATTTTCTGCCACTGCAAAGTTCATCACCGCTCCAACAACGCCCAGTCAAAGTTTGGTGCCGCTAGACGCAAGTTCGCGGACGCTTGGGTCCGCTAGGCCAGAATTTGGCTATAAATACAGGGAGAAATTGACCAGAAGCGCATTTGGAAAGCCGTCTGTGGGTCAGACAGTTGCTTTGACTTTAGCGCCCTCTGCTGTACAGTTGCTGAAAATGCTTGTGTATGCTTGAATAAACGTTGGAGTTTATTCAAATTCACACTGAAGCAATGCAGCATTATGTAATTCCATTGCAGATGAATTGATGGACGGCAGATTTCTCCTTTCTTCTTCTTTTTGAAATTGCTTAGTACCTTTACGCATGTTGATTTGAGATGAAAGAGTTGGCAAGCATTTATGAACAAAACCATTTTTTTTTCCCGCCGTGAGCCTGAAAATGGGGGTGCGGTTAATACATGGGTGCGGTTTATACACGGTGCTTTACGGTATTTATTTTCATTATTTTCTACACTTTAATTTAAATCATTTTTTAATATTTATTTTATACAATTATTTTTGCACTTTTATTTGTATTTTTTTAACACTTTTATTTAAGTCAAACCAAGCAAAAGTATTTGTTTTTTTTAAATCCCCCCCTCCTTTGAAACATGATTAATAATTACATGCTGACATAATTACAACCAAAGTGCATTTTAGAAAAATGTTTTAAGACATTTTATCAAGGAAATGAGTAAACGTGATAACTGCATGCATACAAATCATGCATAAATTAAAATTCATTACCAAAAAGACCACAAAATTGGATATTTTGTATTGTATTGTATTTGTACTTTATTAATCCCACAGCAGGGAAATTCACTTGTTACAGCAGCAAGCAAGATACGCAAGTAAAGAGTACAGTGTAAAGAATGCATAGTGACTACAACATGGTTCAGGTGGTGCAGGTGTTGTAGAGCCTGACAGCGGTCGGTATGAAGGACCTGCGGAACCTCTCCTTCTTACACCGTGGGTGTAACAGTCTGCTGCTGAAGGAGCTGCTAAGGGAACCCACAGTGTCATGTAGCGGGTGAGAGGTGTTGTCCATGATGGATGTCAGCTTAGCCAACATCCTTCTCTCCCCCACTTCCTCCACGGAGTCCAGAGGACCGTCCAGGACAGAGCTCGCTCTCCTGATCAGTCTATTGATCCTAATTAAAACTAAACTAAAACTGATTTTACCAATAACTGTGCAACTGTGCATATACCAAGGAGGAAGATGACTAAAATATTACTCAAATTTACTGCAAAATAAGTCAGGCATTATTTGTATATGACATATTTTATTTTTTACTTGCTGTCTGTGACCCACCCAAAATGGATCCGCGACCCACCTATGGGTCCCGACCCACCAGTTGAGAACCAGTACTTTAAATTAAAGTTGAAATATCAACTTGTTATATATGAGTTCTCACCACGGCTATATGAGATAATTAATGGTATTTAATGAGTGTGTTTTTTTGTCTCCTCCTAGAAATGTCCCGTGACCAACCACGCCTGCTGGCTGCGCTGGAGATGTCCTCAGAAGCCATTGCTAAGGTTCATGATACTTAAGACTTCTGATAAAAAAACAGTTGTAGCACTAAAAGAAAATAAGCGTATGGAATGACGTGATGGTTTCCTCCTGCTGTAGGAGCAGAGTGGACTGGATGACAGCGAGGCCTTGGATGAATACCAGCAGTGCTTAGGAGAACTTCTGCTGGCGCTAGCAGGTAGGTCAACTCCACAATGTTTGGCCTTTATTGCCTCCCTGGAGCTCATATTTTAGCATCAACACACGTGGAGGGAATAAAGATAGTTTTCAAAAAGAGAGCTCGCACTGGCGCAGTTGGGCATGGTTGTTGTTTGTGAATAAAGTTGTATTCAAGCGGGCGGGGCTCTTGGGAAATACAGAAGGGCATTCAGTAAGTGCGATGAGCTCATGTGGGAGATCGGCCGCAAGGACGAGCGATCCCAGTGAGGTTTTTGAGCTGAGATGAGAGCCAGCGCCAGCTCCCTGCGTGCGGTACGGGAGCCCCGCCATCTGCTTCCCATTTGGGCCGCAAACGCTGGAAACACACAAGAACCTTTATCTCACACTGATGAGGGCTGGGATCAGCACAGCCAGCGCTCCCTCTTCCCAATAAATGCCCTTAAAGTCGAGTCCTGCTCGTTTTTTTTTTGTTTTTTTTTACAAGAACTCTGTTGGCATTTCTTGATGGCAAATGCAAGCAGAACCCCTCCAAGGCCATCTAGGGCCCACCTTTATTTGATAATAGCTGCACAAAGACAGTATAGTGCAAAAGTATTGGAAATGTTATGAAATTAACAATGCTATGTTCTCCCTTCTTCTCATTATTCTCTTTTTCCCCTCCACCTCCCCAGCCGAGCCCCAGGGCCGCCGCCGAGAGCTGCTCCACAGCGAGGTGAGTGTCGCCATCCATCCGGCATGGCGGTGACCTCTTAAAACCACACCGGAGTCTCATTTTCTCACGTTTTCTCTGGTAAAAGCCAAATAATGATGTTATCCATCATCCGCCGCATACTTGACCACACCTCTATTCATCCAGATATATCACTGTCGCTCTCCTAATAAAGTAGTGCATCTTAGAAACAAACCAACAGACATTTTTTGTTGTGCTTCTGCAGCAAACTGTACACTTTACTGCACTTCTAGAGATGTATTACTCACAAATTCATAACATATCTACAGTATGCACTAGTATAGTGTCGCTTTACGATGGCACATTGCCATCTGGGTCATTGTCCTGAAAGGGGTACTAAAGGCGTGACAGAAAGCATAAGTTATTAAGTAAGTATAAGTTATAAGGGGGGGGGGGGGGGGTATATAAGTTATTTTCTATCATTTCTTATCACTTTAACATGTGCAGAGGGGTTAAATTTCTTTTTTTTTGCATGTTTGTCACACTGAAGTGTTTCACATCATCAAACAAATGTAAATATTAGTCAAGGACAACACAACTGAACACTTTATGCAGTTTTTAAATGAAACTTTTTATTATTAAGGGAGAAAAAAATCCAAAGCTACATGGTCCTGTGTGAAAAATTGATTGCCTCCTAAACCTAATAAGTGGTTGGGCCCCCCTTAGCAGCAACAACTGCAATCAAGCGTTTGTGATAACTTGCAATGAGTCTCTTCCAGCGCTGTGGAGGAATGTCGGCCCACTCATTTTTGCAGAATTGTTGTAGTTCAGTCACATTGGAGGGTTTTCCAGCATGAAGCGCCTTTTTAAGGTCATGCCACAGCATCTCAATAGGATTCAGGTCAGGACTTGGACTAGGCCACTCCAAAGTCTTCATATTGTTTTTCTTTAGCCATTCAGAGGTGGACTTGCTGGTGTGTTAGGGATCATTGTCCTGCTGCAGAACCCAAGTTGCTTTCAGCTTGAGGTCACCAACAGATTGCTGGACATTCTCCTTCAGGATTTTTTGGTAGACAGCAGAATTCATGGTTCCATTTACACAGCAAGTCTTCCAAGTCCTGAAGCAGCAAAACAGCCCCAGACCATCACACTACCACCACCACATTTTACTGTTGCTATGATGTTTTTTTCTGAAATGCGGCGTTACTTTTAAACCAGATGTAATGGGACACACACCTTCCAAAAAGGTCAAATTTGTCTCGTTAGACCACAGAGTATTTTCCCAAAGGTCTTGGGGATCATCAAGATGTTTTCTGGCAAAATTGAGAGAAGCCTTAATGTTGTTTTTGTTCATCAGTGGTTTTGGTCTTGGAACTCTGCCATGCAGGCCGTTTTTGCCCAGTGTCTTTCTTATGGTGGAGTCATGAACACTGACCTTAACTGAGGCAAGTGAGGCCTGCAGTTCTTTGGATGTTGTTGTGGGGTCTTTTGTGACCCCTTAGATATGTTGCTGCAGCGATCTTAGTGTTATTTTGGTTGGCCGGCAACTCCTGGGAAGGTTCACCACTGCATTTGTGGATAAAGAGTCCCAAAGCTTTGTAACCTTTTCCACACTGATAGACTTCAATTTATCTGAGTTAAGTTATCTTTTAACTGGGGGAGCAATCACTTTTTCACACAGGGCCATGTAGGTTTGGATTTGTCTTCTCCCTTAATAATAAAATAGAGAATTCAGAAAGGGGGTAAACACTTTTTCTCACCACTGTAGATTACAATCACCAGCGTGTGACTGAGGAGTGAATGAATATTGGGTTCTCGTCACTGTGAAGCGTTTTGGGTACCTTGTAAAAAGGCACTGTATAAAATGAATCCATTATTATTAATATTATAACATGACACTCACATTTTAACAGCACTGTCATGCTAGGTTAGCCTATTTGCTGAATTAAAAAAAACAAAACTGATCAAACTTTCAGCTCCCATGTCTGTGGTGGGCAGAGATTACTTTAAGATGTGTAGTGAAGCCTGTTGTTGTTTTTTTTACAAAGCTCTCCTAAGTAAGGGCAGCTAGCTAAGGGCAGGTCAGAGGAGGTATCATGTCCATGAGGAAGGAGGTTTTTCCTTCGTTGTGTCACGAAAAGCCGCAACATCAAAAGCGAGCATTTTAGCAACACCTCTTGCAAAAGTGGAGCAAACATGTCAGGGAGATGATAGATTTTTCTCACATTTGGTGCTCATAAACTGGCTCTAGGGACGCATATTACTGGTAGAACATCATTAAAAAGTCACTTTTGCGTTATAGGAGACCTTTTAAGCTATTATTTTAATGGCTTGTTAGCAAGCTAACACACACAAAACAATGGTGGGGTCGTCCAGACAAAAGACAGTCCTGTACTATTGTTACTATTGTTACTACTATTACTATTGTTTGTAACAGTTTAGCATCATGGAGGTCTGCACCACATTATGTCATTTCATAAAACATACGCAGCTCTATGACAAGTCAAACATTGACTGCAAACGTAATTGTGATATACTGGATCCACTGTACACTGCTGTAATGTCATGATGCTAACTTCAACATACTTGTGCTAAAACTGCATCCCTTGCAGAATCCCTCCATGTTTATTGCACTGGCTGATTAAAGGCTTGTGGTTGGAGGGCAGAATACAAAAAAAAAACTGCGGTCAAGATGATAATTTGCTACACTACATCAGTATATTTTAAGGGAAAGTATGGAAACTATCCACGGAGGTTTACTCATTGTGAACAAGCAGCTTTGTGTCACTGATCGGTCCATTCAAATGCAGCCACAAGCTTAAAAGGCAACACTACTGCTTGCATTGCTGGCTTTTCTCGTAAGGGTTGCTCCAGCAATTTAGCATTGCGCTTCCGTCAGGCTGGAGGTCTCACAAGAGAGCTAAAAAAAATAATAACACACATTCCAAACTGCTGCAGCAGAGACGCAGACATCCTGCCTTGTGCTCCTGGGTACAGGTCAGAAAAACACTGTTCGCTACCCATAATGCAACTCAATGCCATCTTTCATTTCATCCACCGTGGCTTTTCATGGTTAACGTGTTTCCACAGGCTCAACGGTGCTTCTGACCTGTTTTTCCCTTCAAATATTAAGAATAATTTGTAATATGAACATTTAGAGGGCTGATGAGTAGATCAGCTTTGTTTTGCAAATTTGATCTTTGCATTCATAATTGAATTGAAAAAAAACAACAAAATGTCAAATATTTGAGTGCATACATCACGATTAACAACTTTTCTTTTCCTTCTCCAGATCAAAAGTCTAATGAGCAGAGCTGAGTACCTCAAAAAGAACATCAAGGTGAGGGAGAGTGCTTTGCTTTAAGGCACAGTGGCTGATACTCTACGAGTGTAAAAAGAAGTTCAACACTGTTGATTAAACAAAAAACCTCTTATCTTACATTCTTCAATTGGCAATTGTGATGCAGCTGTACTTTACACTTCAAATGCAGCTGCTGCCATCTCGTGGAGTTCATTTGAAAAAAATGACATCAGGAGGTTGTCTACAGCTGTAACTGTCAATGCCAATGTTTAGAGACCCTGGCGGTTATCAGCTTTTGTAGCCCACTAACTGACTGTGCAGTTAATAAAATGCAGTAATCCCTCATTTATCGTGCGTCATTGGTTCCAGACCTGACAAAGTAGGATTCCTTCTTTATAAATGGAATATTTTCAGAGCATACAAACCCTGTTTACAACCTTCATAATTCACTTTTTAGCATTATTAGAGCCCTCAGGACCTGAAGTAACACCCCTATAGTGACTGATACACTTGCATTACCCAATATAGCAGTTATAATAAGAGACAATATGACATGTCCGACATAAATAAGATATAACATAAACTCACACATTAGCATTGACAGCGTTCTTGCTTCCTGTCTCATCACTGTAACGTTAGTGCCAAGTGACCAGTGTGGAGTACCACTCACGATGCACTTCAGTGGCTTGATTAACGAGCAGAGAACACATATGCAGTGAACGTACACACAGGAGTTGCTGTCGGCCGCAGCTCAGGCCAGTATCTGCTCTCGCCACACTGCTAACCAAAGACGCTGCTGCTAACAATCACCTTAACACAACTGGCAACTCCAGCTAGCCGACGTCACACACGTCACTCCCCAGGCCCCACAGACACTTATACTTACACTACATCATGTCTTCAGGATGCCTTATATTTGTATTTTTGTTCATTTAGCCATTGTAATGTTTCAAAATGCTTAATTTAGGCCAAGAATACTTAACAATTTGCTTAAATATGCAAATTTTTTTTACTGATAGGCCGTGTTCCACCACAAAACAGCGCTAATTAATTAATTATTAAAAAACTGTGATAAGAGTGACGGCGCCGCGATGTTCAAACTGTGATGTAGCAAGGGAGTAAGGTACCTTAACTTCCGGTGTAATTTCTGCTACTTTTTTCTTAAACTTTGAACCCTGCAGTTTATACAGCGGTGTGGCTAATTTATGGCTAAATTCTAATCTCTAATCTCTAATCTCTCTAATCTGTTTTCCAGATGCAGGAAACTCAAAAGGAAGCCTCGCTGGATCGTGAGCCTCTTGCAGATTCCGTAAGAAGCTGTAAGTTTCCTTGTTGTCGTCCCACAAACTGTCCATGGAAGTGTTTTAGTGCAGGATTTGGCCTGGTAGGGGTAGGGTTGGGGTTGGGGTGCTGGGTGGGTGAGTCAAGTGATGAATAAGCTGCCCTAAGCTTGAAGGTTTTTTATTTTTTTTTCCTCCTTCCGCGTGTAAAATATGAGCCCTTCTCTGGCTTTGCTGTTCACCTCACGGGACCGTCTGGGCTCTTTGATTCCATTGCAGCGCAGCCTCGGGCCTCTTGTTAAAAGCACCTTATGAAATTGAGACTTGGTGCAAGCAGGAAGTAGCTCCGGGAAAAACACAAACCTGGACTATACCCTCCCCTCGTGCTTTCACTGCTTTCTCAACATGTACTGTATATTTGATCAATTGTAAATAATATGAGACTGTTCTTTACAGAACTATGTCAAAAATGTACCATTATTATTGCTGCACTTGAGCCACTTCATAGGCTACCATGTACACACATCACCTAATTCCCATGCTTTTCTCTGGGATGGATAGTAGACTCCCAAAGCCTAGACAATATCCTGTTCTTAGCGAGAAATTCCTGCAAGATTATAGATTTTTTTTTTTTTTAAGTGGGGAGGGGTCACTCCATAAGCTTCTCAGGTTTCCTGCAGAACGTGGCTTCTTATTCTTGCTGAAGTTATTTTAATAAAAACCACACCGTGGCAGGCGTCCAACGGCGGCCGCACCAGCACTGCAGAGCTCTAGTCTCTTCCCGGCGAGAAGCAACCACACGGCCGCAAACTACGACATCTCGCTAAGAGCAATGTACACACATGTGCTGTGAGGACAGAAGTATTGGGACGTATGGTTAGTCCAATTTCAGGGAGTGAAAATGAAAGAACATATGGAGTTGGTCCCTCCCATTTGTAGCAATAAGAGCTTCCAGCCTTTGGGGAAGACTTTCTATGAGATGTTGTAGTGTGTTTGTGGGAATTTTGTGTCCACTTGTGAGGTCAGAAGTCCCTGATGTTGGACCTGAGAGAGGGCAATCTCTGTGCTGGTCCAAACTGTTCCCAAACTGTTGACTAAAAAATGGAGACATGCAGTTGTGCAAAATGTCCTGCTAATATGATGAATTAAGACCGAAGGGCAACATAAGAGGCCTGGTTGGTTCATGAATTGATTTAGATTATGAGGTATGTCCCAAGGCTTTTGTCCAAGGAACACTCAACGAGGACCCTGTATCTGTGTCTTTTTAGGATAGATATTTTACCCACTATATAATTTATAATTATTTAGTTGAAAAATAATAACATTGAAAAAATGGTAACAACAATAAAATAGTACTTCCACTACTATTACCCTCCATATTTTCATTTTCTTTATTAAAATACAAATAATTTGAAATGTACATAGTACGTGCATTTTAGTTAAAATTTTAGTAACATTTTAGGTCATATGTGTAATTTCTTTGTTGTTTTGTTTTGTTCACCTCCACTAAGAAGATTATGTTATTATTTTTTAATTATCAGGATTATGCAAAACTACATAACCAAGCATGGAACCTTGGGTGGAGGGGTTGGGCAGGCTTCAAGAAAAACACTTCAAATAAAAAAATAAATAAAAGGAAACATTGCCACATATTGCAGCATTTATCCAAATGTGTTTTAGTTGGGTATGTATACTTGCTGATTTTGTTGTTCTGCCTTGGTGGTGGTCGAAACGCAATTGAGTGCCATTGCATTGTCTATTCTAATGGACTAACGCAGTAATATTCTTTTTCAAACAAGTACTAAAAAAACGTCAGCTGAACTACTGTTTAAAATAGGCTCGAGTGTATTTAAAAGTATTGTACAGGAAATGACATTGAGCGCTAACACAGGTTGCTCCTTTCTGTCTCGCCAGCCTGCTGTGTGCAGTAAAACTGAAAAGGCCACCGCGGGAACCAGCTGGCTTGGACCATCGGACCATTTTTTCTGAGCGTGGAGCCAAGCCCTCTCGCCCAATAAGGCTCTGTGCTCAGGGCCAAATCAAACCTGCATCCCACCTCACCTCCCACACTCTGGCTGGGTGGGGAAGTGCTGCCAAAAGTGCTAAATGATGTTTTTGGTTGGTGCTGGAAGGGATAGAGCAGGTGGAGAGAGCGCTGCAACAAATTCCTAGTACCTTTTTTTTTTTTTTTTTTTTTTGCATTCGTTGAGCTTACAAACTGTGTAGACCTCAGCGGTGAACTGTTTACAACCTTTAAGTTGTAACCTTTAAGACACTCATGAAGTGATGTCAGCCAGTTGGTATTGTGGCAGCTGCTCTACCTAACATTTAGCATCATTGTAATGTAAACATTAGCTACTGTGCTCCATCAATGCATCTCTCTGGTCAACAAGCCAAAGTGATTAACTTGTATTTAGTTTCAAAGTATTGGCAGCAAACTGTGAAAATGTGCGCTGGATAAAAGGGAAAATGAGACCTTTCGATGGTGATTACTTTAGTATTGAGCCAATTGTACTGCAGCGTCATACAGTGGAACCTTTTGTGTTTTTTTCCCCCAAAGAAAATAATGGAAATTTGATTTATCTGCGCCAAAGTCAAACTATGGCCTCATAAAACCTCTATTTAAGCAATCAGTTAAAATGTAAAAAGAAGTTACCCCCTCTACATATACTGTATATATACTGTAGCAACACTTGGTGACGGATGCGTACCATATCGGGATTGTTGAAGGCAGTCGCTTTTTTGACATTCTTACCTGCCATACAAGTGTAAAAAGAAGTTAACCCCCCATATTATATTGCGTTGTCCCGCAATTTGCCATAGCAATGCGTGTCATATGTTTATTTATGGCACGCCTGACAAACGTGAAGACTAGTTTGCGGACTGTTTGTGTTCTGCTTACGCATGGATTACTCACTTGGCGTGCAATTTGTGACCGAAAATGCATATATGACTTCGGGTGAATATGTACTGTAGTTTACGCATATTCACACCTGTTTACCACAAGTTGACTCATTGGCGCACAAAATTGCGTACCACTGCGGGGCCGAAATGTGTGCAAGTGTAAACGAGGCGTAAAACGTAAAAACAATAAGTGGCGTGCTCACCCATCACACTTGGTGGCGAATGTGTAGCGTCTCGTTTGTCTTGTTGAAGGCAGTCGCTTACCTGTCATAATAGTGTCAAAAGAGAAGTTGATCCCTCTGTGTTATAACGTAAAAACAAATTCCGTGTAAAAAATAAGTGAATATGTGAACCACTGCTATAGTGAGACATACAAACACTAAGTTGTGTACTCACCCTGAACACCTGATGATGGCGGCGTATCGGGATTGTTGAAGGCAGTCACATGCCTGTCATACAAGTGTAAAAAGAAGCACATGAAATCTTAAAAAAAAGGAATAAAAAGTGCACTTACTCATAAGTTTGACGACTAATATGCAGAGGGAGATGACTGCTTGTGCCTGGGAGGTTAGACTCATCACGTAAACACTAAACGTAGTGGTGTGCATTCCAGTCTTGTTGTTTCTGCTTTATTATTGCAGCTGGCTTTAGACCTGTCATGTGGTTATCACACTTTTCCTCTTTGCCGTCACTGGTCGCCCTTGTGGTAAAATAGCCAAAGAAAAAGCAAAACACAATCCTTCAGAAGCTGACTGAGCTGAAGTCTTGCGTGGTGTCATACTAGAGGGGGTGTTGGACCCGAGAGGTTCCGCTGTAGTTGGTGCTTAAGCACGCCTTGGCTGTGGTTGAGGCTCACCATGTCCTCTTCACTGATGGACGCCATTTCCACCGCCATGAGAGGCGCGGCCGGGTCCTTGTTTACTCTAGAGCTGCAGGTCTTGGCATGGAGTTGCGATGCCGCCACACACTGGAGAGGTTTTTAGGCTGATCACGCTCACCGTGGGAGGTCTGGCTTGCGCTGTAATGACTTCAAACCCGCGCTGTAGTATTCCAGAAGTGCTTTAATTTGGACTGCTGAATCAGGAGTCAAAAGGATTAACATACACGGTCAATATGTCTGTGGACAGGACCTGCACTCTGCTGTGTTGTTTCATTTTGTCTTTTAACTGTTGACACAGCTGTAACTGTATAATCCAGCACGTATTTATTAAAAGAGATTGATGGATCTTTATCCAGAAGTTGTGCAGAGCACAAGTAGCAGTCCCTCCTCAGCATCATCACCATCGTCGTCGTTTGGACGGCTGCTCTGCAGAAGCAGCTGGCTCGCATCCACGAAGGGGAGGAGACAGACCGGAAGGCCTGGCGAGGGAAAGTAAGGCCATTTCATAATTATACCATCTGAACGCAAGACTGGAGCGCCTGTAATGTGAACATCCCGACAAGTATGAGAATCACACAAAGACTCATGTTTGTGTTCTCCCTTTGTTTGTCACCCTCAAATTTCCTTTTGTTGTTTTTACAGTTTTATAGGAGTTGACACTGTTGTAACCTCCAGTGCGAGGAAACTCAACTGTCCTTTCTGCACACGCAGGACTGATGACACGTTCAAAGACCGTCGGAAATCAGAAAACCCCTTAAAGGAAAACGGCACTTTTTTGGGAATTTTGCCCATCAGCCACAATCCGTATGTGACACATGAAAACATATGTAGTTCTCTTTTCTGTGTGTTGTAAAGATATAAAAACAGATGGAAAAGATGGAACTAAGAGTGCATGTACTGGGAAACACATATTCCGCCTATAAAGCCTTCTGAAAAAAACTCAGCGCCAAAAAACAACGCCCCATTTGCATATCATGTGACAGGCGTATTAACCAAGCTACAGCGACATTGTTATTATTAACATTGTTACCCCGATCAAACTACGTTACTGGCGTACTGACACTTTGCCACTCCATACCGGCTAGCTACTAGCCCGGGGTGCACATTATGTCAATCGCAAAGGTAGTTTTGGTCGATAGCATAAACGTCACTTTGTAGATGCCATATGCCATCAGTCAGCTGACATTAAGCTCCCCTCCTGATTCGCTCTTGCCCCTCCCGCGGCAATGGTGACCAGATGTCTCAAACTGCACACAGAGATGCAACTTTCATCTTCCGATAATGTATAACTAATGAGCGGTAAGATGCCTGTATGTAGAACAAAGGTTCTATGTTCACTTGTAGCGGCTCGTTAAGTAGAAATAAAGTGAATTGCTTGATGGCTTTGCGTGCATGAACTCCACTATGGAAATGCGTGTTTTTCTACTCGTCCCTTTCTTAAACTATTATTTCATGATTTCATTATTATTTCAAGCTTTTTAATATATAAACTTCGGCTGCATTGCCTTTTGCATAACCATTTTCATTTCTTGTATATCGGGAATGTTTGATAGCAAATGCTAACTGTACGTAATACATGAAGTATGCTATTTTGACTGACATTACTTACTTACATTATGTACTATGTAACTGTTGAGGAATTATGTGTAATTATCTTTATTGCCATATTGAATTGAATTGTGAATTATTTGTGAATGATATAAACTACTTTGATTGCCTGTCAGCTTTGAAACTGTGAATGTGAAATACTTATGAATCATTAGTATTTAGTATAGTAGTTTAAAAGTTAACCGGTTAGATTTGATATATGTCTTATATGTTTTATAGTAAGAGATAAATCACGTCAACTTATAACCCGCACCCCGAAAAAGTGCGTGCACCCCAATATACATGTACAAAGTACATAAATACCTACTGTATATTTATACAGACAGTAAATATATATTTTCTATATTTATAGTAGGAGGTAGATCTTTGGGACGTGGTCATTTTAAAAGTAGCTTCACCACGCACTCACCCGTAGCGCGTCACAACGCGACTACCGAAGGGTAAAGCTGCATATTGGAACTGCTGCTGTGTTTTTATCTTTGAGTTTGTACACATTAACAACGCTAGGTGTAGGCGTTTGTTTCTATGTTGCTATGTGAAATCAATGCGCCCGGGAAGGGATTTCCGCTAATGCTTAAAAGGACCAAAATACGACAAAATACTCTTAAGTATTACATGTTATCATGAATGTACCTTGATACTACATGGTCACAGCATGTATAGAAAACCATAAAACCTTGTTGGAGGTGTTTTAATAGTAGTCTTTGTAGGCAGGCCAGATGTGTGCAGTAATGAGCTGCCTCTTTTTATCTGTTTTTATATCTTTAGAACGCACAGAAAAGAGAAAGTCATGTGTGTTCATGCTGCTCGTGCTTTGGCTTTTGTTTGTTATGACTGTTTGTTGTTTTTTAGTGTTGTATTACTAGATTCACGTGACGTGTGTACAGTGTGAGTGACTTAGGTGTCATTTATAACTTACACCGAAACTCGACTTACGGTACATCGCAATGGAGCAATGGGAGACGTACATAACCTGAGGACTGTACCGTCCTGTACCAAACCGTAAGGGGACCGTTAGGATGAAAAATAGCCTCTTGGCTAATTCCGGCTTTTTTTAACTCGTGTTTTAAGAAGTGTGAACGGAGCCTTAGTTTTCACCTTGTATTCTTTCTAGACTGCTTTAAAACACAAAAAAACAACAATGGCGTATTTGACTGCACACAATGCTAGAGAATGCTACATCAATCAGTGCCGGAATGGTGTGGACAAGGTCAACCTGGCAATACACCTACCGGTTAGTGTCAGAACCATCTGTCTGAACCAGTATATCATATGCCAACCCGGATGTTATTGCTGAAATTATCCATGTGCATGCTGTGTGAAAGCGCACACGGTTGTTCTGTGTGCAAAGAATGGGCAGATCCACTGTTGTGGCTCTGATAAAAATGACAAAAGCGGACCACAGTGCCGCTGTCGTTTGTACTTCTGCATGCTAATACTGAATACGGGCCAACTTGTCCTCCATCTTCACAGCTGGATGTTTTCAGACGGACACAACAGTGGTGTCATTTTGCAAAAACATCAACTTTTGAGGACTATTTTTTAAAATCAGTTTTCAGAGTAAAAGGCCTCTGACGCAAACGGAAGATAATGAGATCAAAATGCACTTTTCGTGCAAAATAACTTAGTGGGGGATTTGAGAAAAACAAAGCAAACCCTGCCAGAAGCAAAGCTGTGTCCCGATTAAAGTGATGAAGTTGCTCCAGAACCAGGCCCACACAGAAGACCAGGGTTCTCCCACCTGTTTCCCCAAGGAGTCTGGGAGTCATTTAAGTCCAGTGTGCCAGGTGAACACCATTAACCAGATGGTGGGGCGGTGGAGAACAAAGCCTGGTTAGATGTAAAAAGCAGCAGTGTGACCCCAAGTGGCTGGTACATCTGACTTTAGTTCCATGCTGATGTTGTTTTTCCTCCCCAGCCCCACAGAATCACATTTGATCTTTAGATTGAGAGATAGAACTCTCAAGTTGCTGTTGTGACTTCTTTCCCAGAACAATAATGCACTCCTGGGCATCTCTGGAGTGCAACTTCCAAGAGGCTTTTAAGAACTCGCATGTGTCATTCCTCAGCTCCAGCTGCGAACAAAGGCTTTCAGTAGGAAGCTTGTGGTTTCAAAACACCGGTCCACCACGTTTGCCTCGACCGAGAGTCAATCCTAACAAGGACTGAAGAATGGAACACTCAGTGGAAAAAGCCGGCGAGTGTGAGTAGTGTGAAAGGGAAGTTGCATTTCCTGCACAAATGATGGGGTTGTGTCAGTTTCTTACAGGGCAAATGCAGAAAACAATGTGAAATAATGAGAAATGATGAATGAAATGGATAAATGGACACTGACATCTTTGTATTTTGCAATGATTGGTAGTGTTTATCAACTTTCTTTGACCCCATGGTGGGTTATTTAGCAGTGGCACTGAATTTAAAAAAAACTGCAATGAGTCAGTAACACGTAAGGTGCTTTGTCTGGGCACGCCATACCGTGGAACGATACAGTGCAGGCCAAACCTACTAGTTTGTTACGTGCACTGTTGTACAAAAACTAAGACTGTGGTCCTTCATAAAAAATTCCCTAATAAAAACGCAGGTTACTGTTGCGGCCGAAAACCATGCCAAGCTGAAAGTCAACCCTAAACGCCCATCGTCACTTCCTGTACGCCCTTCACTCACCTCTAGGGAACAACATTTATAGCAAAACACATGAGCACAAGTCTTTATGTCTTAAATGGCTTATTATGTCTACTTTATTGGGTAAAGGTGACTATGGGGGTGTTATTTCATGTCTAGAGGGCTCTAATAATGTTAAAACCATATTTAGAAGGTTGTAAACAGGTTTTCTATGCTCTAACTATGAAAATGTTCTGTTTGTAATTAAGGAATCGTACTTCGCGGAAATTCACTTATCATGGTCGGGTCTGGGAGCAATTAACCGCAATGAAGGAGGGATTGCTATACGTCTGTCAGCACACTTCGGTATTAGGTACACCAGGCGTGTCCAAAGTGCGGCCCAGGGGCCATTTGCGGCCCACGGATGAGAGTTTATCGGCCCGCAGCACAGTCAAAAATGTAATTAACACTTTTAAAAAAAAACAGCAGCAAAAATGGGAAAATCAATCAAAAGTCAAACTATTAAGAGAAGAGCTGTCATCTAGCAAGGAAAAAAGCCATCATGTCACAAGAATAAAGTAATAGTGTGAGGAAAATGTCATTTTAGTAGCATGACGTTGAAATATTAAAGAAAAAAGGGTTTTTTTTGTAAAGACAAAAACAATGAATAAAGTTGTCATTTTTGGAAACTTAGGTTGGGGGAAAATTTATAACACAGGAAAAAAGTCAAAATATTAGGAGAAGAAAATATATACAAGAAGAAAGTTGAAATGTTTGGAAAATTATACAAAAATATTAACAGCAGAAATTTGACCAGAGTAAAGTCAAAATATTAAAGTTTTCTAATGAGAAAAATTTTCAATTTGATCAGAATAAACTTGTAGAATGAGGAAAATGATCATTTTAGTAAGAATGTTGAAATAAAGAAAAATACACTATTGTTTTAAAAGATATAAAGTTATAATTACGAGAAGAAAATTTACAAGAGGAAAGCTGGAATGGAAAAAAAAACAACAGAAATGGAAAAAAACAGTGGTCATTTTACAGGAATAAAGTCAAAATATTAAGAAAAAAAGTTGCAATTTTCCAAGAATAAAATTGTATTATTATGGAAGAAATCATTTCACCTACAGTATATTGCAAAAGTGCAATGTTATTTCTTGAGCTACACGCATGTAGCTTCTTAGCATATCTCTACTGTATGTGTTGCTTTCCTAAATACCAAAGTGGCCCTTGCATCCTCTCCCTTTTCACTATGTGGCCCTCGCTGGAAAGGTTTGGACACCCCTGATGTACACTGTGTACTTAGCTCTGTCTTTGCACACTTTCTGAAAATGAGACTTGCAACATTTATCCACTTCCTTTTCTCCTCTCTGTTTTAAATGTGCATTGCAGCCACTCAACTTAGTCCCCCCCGCAGCCAAGATGTGCTGCTATTGAGGGCGGTGGGGGTCCAAAGCTGCACGCTAACGTACAGTCAAAGCTCAGTTTTTGTACGCCCCAGCTTTTGCATGAGTCTGTCTTTGTAGAAAATGTTCACCTTCATTTTCGCTTGGTTTTTAAACAATGTTGGATGTGGAAAACTAGTTTGTGTACTTTGTACGGTATTGTTCTGCAAAGTTAAGCGTCCAAACAAAGCACGCACTCACTGTTTATTGAGCGTGACTGCTACATAACTCTCCATGGGGCCAAAGAAGGTGAGAAACACTACTGTTTTCTGCATTTAGACTCTAATTATTCTCCATAACATTTCTTTTTGTTAACATTTTTGGGTGTTTGGAATGTATTCATTGGATTTACATTGTTTCCTATTGGAAAAATAGTGTGTGTTTTTTGTAACGAAAACCGAGGTAGCACTGTGTGCACTCAAACTGCTCAGCGTGAGTACCTAAGTGCGCCAACTGAGACACAACTTGGGTGTTTAGGAAAACAGCAAACAAGCAGCTGGTGCGCATGTGTGTAGTGGTTCTGTACCAACGGACACTGCCAACTCCTGGCCTGGCATCATATGACCGCGTTCTCAGTCGATGTTGGCGTGAATCCTTTCTAAAGCTTTGTGAAACTCACCCTCAGTTTCTCGGCACTACCGACAAACCAGCACACCCCTACCCCACTTCTCCCCTCTCGTGTGTTGATTATCTTAATGGCGCAGGGCTCACTTCCATTGGGCGTCAACATCACCCTAAAAGAGGGGTCTCCGCGTTCCAGACCTGAAGGACCCGGGGGTGGGGGCCTTGACTGCTCCCCCAGCAGAGAGCAGGTCAGCCGTTCAGTGCGGCTGGATGGTTATCATGAATGGAACATTGTACCTCTGAGAGACAAGAGCCTCCTAAATCCGCGGGTGGGTCCCTCCCTTTTTGGCCTAGTGACGGGAGCTCGGGGGTCGGGATTGAGGGGTTGTTGTGGGGGCGGGCGGGTCGGGGACTGTGTTTCTGGGGAAATGCTGAGTCCAGATCATTTAGAAAATGGGCTGCAGCACAGTGCGGCCTCTGTAGCGCCCTTGTTTCCCCACCGCGCACGAGCTCAGCTCGCACATTTACCCGAAGTTGCTCGTGTTTGTTTTGATATTGCTCCCAGAAAACTTTGTTGGGGGGGCAGAGTGAGGGTGTGGGGATGTGAAGGGGGTGGGGGCGGTTGTCTGGGAGGAATTGAAGATGCATGCTAACTGGTAACTGAAGCCAATCTAACAATCAAGCGGGAGGAGTGGGGGGGTCATGCTGTATTTCAGCTGCTTTTGTGCAACGCTGCATGCACGTTTAGGACTGATCTGCTTTCATTCAATTGCTCCTTTTCATCCCCGCTCTTTTGTGTCATGTGACTACTGCATGTGAACACACCGTCATATTTGAACATGAATGCTGTTTAGGTTGCAGATGTGTTTGTGCTTATTTGCAACTGAGGGAGTCGTTGCCACTTCGGCGAGGCCCAGCTCTGCATTTGTCTTTCATTGCCTTTATTTCCCACATTTCCTGTCCTTTCTTTGCTGATTGGCTGGGAGTCATCACATGCTGCCACACAGAGCAGGGGTGTCCAAACCTTTTCCACCGAGGGCCACATGGTGAAAAATGAAAGGATGCAAGGCCACTTTCATATTTTGGAAGATGCTCAGAAGAAGGCAGTGGAGACACGTTAGTAGGAAACGTACAGCTTTGCCCCCCCCCCCTTTTCTGCTGTTTTTTAAAGATGTTCCAAATATTTTAACTTTCTTCTTAAATATACTTCATAAAATTATTACCTTTTTCAAAAAAAATTGCTTTGTTTTTCAAAGTATTACCACCTTTCAAAACTGATCTATTTCTATTTTTTCTTTCATATTTCTGCTCTTTGCTCCTAAAATGACATTATTTTTCCTTTGTTAACTTTGTTCTCCTAAAAACAGCAACTTTCTTTTCTTAATATTTTGAATTTATTCTTGTCAAATTACAGCAGTTTTTTCTGGAATTTTCCAGCTAGTTCAGCTTTCTTCTTGCAAATTTTCTCCTCATGACTTCAGTCTCGAAACTGTTTCCACAACTTATATTTTCCAAAAAATACAACTTTATTCATAGTTGTGTTCGTTTTTTCATAATATCACAACTTCAAAAAATTAAAAATGTAATATTTCAAGTTTATTCCTAAATCCTTTAATCCTTTAATTTCCTTTAATTTTCCATCAATTTCATTCAATTTCTTCTTGTAAATTTTCTCCTTACGACTTTTTCCGCAACTTGATTTTCCAAAAATGACAACTTTATTCATAGTTTGGTTTGTTTTTTCATAATATTACGACTTAAAAAAAAGAAAAGTATTTCTTTACTATTTCAACTTTATGCTACTAAATTGATGTTATTTTTCCTCATGACAGTTTGTAATATTTGGACTTTATTCTTGTAAAATGATTTCTTTTCCATTTTTGCTGTTTTTATTTTTAATTTTCCAAATATTTCAACTTTCTTCTTAAATATACTTCTTACATATACTCCTCATAGTATTATGACTTTATTCCCAGAATATTATACATTTTTCCCCAACTTATGTAAAAAAACTTTTTGGTTTTTCATAGTATTTCCACTTTTAAAAATATAATACATTTTTTCTTTATTTAATATTTCAGCTCTTTGCTATTAAATGACATGATTTTTCCTGATAATATTATAAGTTTATTCTCGTCAAAACTGCAACTTTGTTCTCTTAATGTTTTGATTTTCTCGTGAAATTCCAGCTGTTGTTTCTGGAATTTTCCAGCTAGTTCAGCTTTCGACTTGGACATTTTCTCCTTGTGACTTCATTCTCGTAACTTTTTACGCAACTTAATTTTCCAAAAATGCCAACTTTATTGATAGTTTTGTTTGTTTTTTCATAATATGACGACTTCCAAAAGAAAATGTCTTTCTTTAATATTTCAACTTTATGTGACTAAATTGATGTTATTTTTCCTCATGCTAGTGTGTTCTCCTAAAATGACTTTTTCTTTTTTCGTTTTTTCCTCTTAACATTTTCATTTTATTCTTGTAAAATGACTTCTTTTCCATTTTGGATTTTTTAAAATTTATTTTCCAAATATTTCAACTTTCTTCTTAAGTATACTTCAGAAATGTTCTCTCGTAATATAATGACTTTATTCCCATAATAGTTTAACATTTTACCAAATTTATATAACAGTTTTGTTTTTTTTAGTATCACCACTTTTTGAAAAACGAATATTTTTTCTTTAATATTTCAACTCTTTGCTACTAAAATGACATGATTTTTCCTGATAATATTACAAGTTTATTCTCATAAAAACGGCGACTGTTTGCGCTTCATGTTGTGAATTTCTTCTTACCGCTGCTACATGACGGCTGTTTTTTCTTTCATTTTCCAGCTATTTCTACTTTCTTCTTGTAGATGTTCTCCTGACGACTTTATTGTCGTTACGTTACAACCTTTCCCACAACTTTATTTTCTAAAAATGAACAACTTTATTCATTTTGTTTTTATTAAAAAAACTACACTGAAAACATCTTTGCCCTCATAATAATAGGTTATTCTCATAAAATTATGACTTTTTCTTGCTAGATTGCAACTTTTTTCTCTTAATATTTTGACTTTATTCTTGTAACCATTTTGGCTGTGTATCTTTTTTGTGTGTTTTTTTTGTTAAATTATATTTTTTGAATGTGCCGTGGGCCTCACCTTGGACACCCCTGACATAGAGGGAAAAGTCCTGGTTCAAGTGTACTTTAAAAACGAGCACTTTGTAATGCCTTACCACCACAAATGGAGTCTTTTACAGTTTGTTAACAACTTGTAAACACCTTCTGAAGTGTGGAACTGCTTGCATGTTAGCGAGCTGTGAGTTCATGAGTTCTTTTTGGTAAAAGTCAGTTTAGTTTTAGAAAACCTGAGCCCAAAATGCTGCAAGCATCCTGTCTGGCTTTAAGATGCACACGCTTCCAATCCCTCTTTAGCTTTCACATCCACTCACCTAATCCCTTCACTCATGGGTGTCCAAAGTGCGGCCCGGAGGCCGTTTTTGTCACACAGCTTGTTTTTTATTGCCGTACTCTAAAAATAAAATTCATATTGCACAAATGCTCTGTCACTGACAACAAAGCTAACTTTGTTCAGATATCTTAGCATATATTGACCTGCGTGGGATTGCTTTTATCTGTATTGGGAAAAGCTGTCATGGCGTGACATGCAGACACTCGGAATGGAAACGCATCAAAAGGACATTTTAGGATGCTAACTACTCATTTTGCAGTCATTAAGTGATAGAACACACACTCTTACGTCACTGATAAACATTTTTATTGTACAAACACACTGGAGAGAGACAGATGAGCATCGGACAATTTCAATCACGCGGCTGCATTTGTGTTCAGGCGTATTACCTTCATAGAATTGTATAATACTGTAAAACACATACATTCCGCTTCATTCTTCTGGCTTCATAATTTAACATTGAAACAGTACAAAATAAAAGCCACGTTGACAGAGCCTTGTACAAATGATAGTTGTTAAAGATGGAGCACCTCATATTTCTTTGAAATGTCATCACGTGTTAAAAACATGCAAACGCTGTCACACTGCGAGGCTGTGCGGTGTCAGGCCTTTTGTTATCAATGATTTTGCACCCCTCCCCCTGATTTTTAAGACGATTTGACTTAAATAACCTTATCAGAAGTGACCCGATTTAGACTCGCATCGTTAGAGTTTATACTCTTTCTTATATAAACTAATGCATTTCAAACAAACCCATTCACATATTTCATGAACACTGTGCACGTGCACGTGCATGGATGGGGAAATGCAGGCGTAATGTTGCACTTTTCTGCTTATGTTTGTGATTCACACTGGAGCTTGAGTACCAGCTGAAGGTATGGACCCACTTTTCCATGCTGTCCAATAAGACAGTGTGTCCAAACCTTTGACTAAATACTGTATACAGTGGCGTGTAGCCAATCACGAGCTATCACTGCACTCACAACGCGCCTGTCAACCTGTTGGGAATTGCAGGAGGTCAGACAGTAACAGTCTGACTCACGGTGTCACCTTACAAATGACACCAAAACTCATCACACAGCAACTTGACACTCAACCTGGTAAATATACAAACGTGTACCGACGCAGTGCTGTCTCTGTCCACTAGAGGGAGGCTGACGTCATTGCAGCGCCCCAATGAACGCACTGCTCAGACGCCTTATGCCTTATGAGAAAACTTTAAAATAGTTTTTCCCATTTTAAACTTGTATTTATACAATTTTGTATATTTATCAGGTATACCTTTTGAGTGTTTGAGTATTATATTGTTATACTGTTATAAATACTGACTTCCTGCGATTTTCAGTGGGTTGACAAGCTCGCTGTGAGTGCACTGATTGCTCGTGATTGGCTCCTGCCAAAGAAAGACCTACCGCTTCCTCACTGACTCGCGAGTGGCACAGTATTGAAAGGATTAGAGTAGTTCTGAAGTAAAGGAGATGTCACGAGATTAGAATTTGGCTGTAAATTAGCCACACCGCTGTGCGAACCGTAGGGTTCAAAGTTTCAAAAAAAGTAGCGCCTCATTCACCGGAATTTACGCTAGTGTCCACATAATATTTTTGCACACATTTGATTCATTTTCTGTTAAAAGTCCTGACTATCTGGAAGACGCTTGTCAGAAAACCATTCTTTCAAGGTCCCCTATTATGCAAAAGTCACTCTTTTCACGGCGTTGCAGCAGTATTGTTTTCTGTGTGCCTGGAGCCTGCCTGCGAGCACCAAAACGTGAGGAAAAACCTCCCTCCGCTTTTGAGAGAAGAGGCGCTGAAACGCAACTTTTCACGTCGTCATGAAGGGAAAAACTTGCGCATGATACCGCCTCTGACCTGGCCGAGCTACATGAGCCCATATCTTCAAATAAAGCTCTGCCAACTATCCGTCAAACTTGGGAGCTGAGCTGGACCAATGTGTTTTTCTCCAGCAAATAGGCCTAGCCTAGCATGACGCTGCTGTTGAAATGCGAGTGTCATGTTAGCGCTTGACATAGCTACGCTAGTCTTGCTAACGTTTGTGTCCTCCTTCCAATACACGACTGTGGGACCTCTGGAACCTTTAAATTGGTTCATGGTATAGTCGGGACCTTTGGGGAAACAAAAAACATGTGGAACACACAAAACTTTTTTGACTATGTGTGCATTTTTTGTGTAAATTTTGTGTAAACATCGAGAGCTGTTTCTCATCTTTTGCTCCTCTGTTTTGTGTACAAAAGTCTTTGTAAAGGCAGAATTTGGGGATAAGAAAGTGGAGGAGAAGTAGAGTAGAGTGTGAACGCAGTAATAAAAGGCAGGCCGGGGGGGGGTTTAGAGGCGTAAAGTCAAGGGAAGGAAAAGGAACGGGGGGGTTCTGAGAGGAAAAGGTCCATAAAACTATCTCACATGTGGTGGCACAGGGAGGGGGACCCAGTTGTGTTGGGGCGCTTCAGTTCATTTGAGTATTTGACTACTGTCCTATGACAAATATTTGAAGTGTGGTTACGGCAACAGAGCCGCAAACCCCCGTCACCTCCCCCCTTTCCAAAAAAACGTATAGAGCAGACTGGACGGCGGAGGCGCCATGTTTGCCTAAGGTCTTAATAAAGCTACACTCCAAGTACTTTCAACACCAAAGCAAACAAATGGCAGCCGCACACGAGGCCACCATGCCCAGAAGCACCCGGAAAAGGAGTCTTAAATGTAGAGAGCCTTCAAAGGGGACGCTGCAGTCCAAAGTGGTGTCGGATTAGGTTGTCATGTCATCCAGGTAACGGTCAATCCAAAAGGTCTATGGTAATCCGTAATGGTGTTGAGCAGTTTTATTGCAGTTGAAGGCTTAGTCGTGGAAGAACTGTCTATGGAATCCTCGAATCTATTGACCATCAGCTGGCAGGGACACCAAGGGGGTGCATTCCAACATGTGTCCGACCCCTGCAGCGAAACAGGAACCGGTTGACGGTATGGAGAGACGATAGCACCTCCAGTTTACCTCTTGTGTTCTAGTTCAACATCGGTTCTGTCTAAGCAAATTCAACGCATGTCTAGACTCCACGGTTTCGCTTCTGCAGCCTTCCTACGTCATATGCTTGGGCCCGTTTCCACCAAATTAAAACCCACCTGGTGCCAAAAAGCACATTGTCCCGTTCCTTTTCTGTCCACGTCACTCCGCCCCACCTGCTGCCGGCTCAAGCCCTTCTCCGCCGATTTTGGATCAACATTTGCAATAAAAGTGTTGTAACACATCGATTAGTCCCAGTGCCACGTTCCAGGTCACTTTGGTTGCCATCGTTCATTAGCGACTGAGGAAGCTAACATGCAAAATAGTTGACCAGAGTCACGGTTTCTCACCGACGTGACTCGCCAGAAAACACTGCCCCCTAGCACTTGGGCAGAGAATTGCACGGCACACGCTCAACGCCGATGCACAACTTTCAAAGGCTCGTCAAGTGGCCTTCTGTTCATCTTTTGTGGGAAGTTCCTACCGACGATTGACCAGCTTCCCTTATCCAGCAGATGTTGAGGCTCAGGTCCAGATGCTCATAATTGGTAAATCCATCCGTCTCAAAGCCACGTAAATCCTAGCAAGACAACCAGGAGCGTCTCAAAGCCAGACAACCTCCGTGGAGCTGCGGAATGGTCGCTGGAGACCTCCTCCCTGTCCTGTCTGGGGTCGTAATCCTCGTCCTCGTACATGTCGTCCACCTCCGGCTGGTCCGAGATGACCCCGTGATGGTCCCCCATGAAGCAGAGCTTGCTCATGTTTTCCTTGACCACCTCACAGAAGGGTCTCTCCACGCCGTCGCAGACGCAGCGGTTGAGCAGCGCCCCGTTGGGGATGTAGAGCATCTGCTGGATGGTGGCCTTGCACTTGGACGAGCACTTTCGCCCGTTGAACAGCTGCCCGCAGTAGGACAGGTAGGCAGCGAGGGAGGTGTGGCAGTGGCTGTCCTCCTCGCAACGCTGGCGGGCCTCCATGCAGCCGATGCCGCCGGCGTCCGTCGGGTGCCTGCGTGGGAGGCACGGCTCGATGGCCCGCTTGGCGCCCAGGCACTCGGAGTCCTGGGCGCACTCGCAGTTCTCCAGGTCGGGCCCGCTGCGGGTGTGGTTGAGGCGGATGAGGGCGTTGATGCAGTGGCTGGGGCACTGGCGCCTGGTGCCCCGGATGTTGCCCTCACAGGCGGCCAAGTACTGGCTGTAGGCCAGGTCGCACTCGGGCTCGTCGTGGCAGCGCAGGAGGGCCTGCCAGCAGATGAGATGAGCGTCCAAGGCCACCAGCACCCAGGGGAGAAGTGCCAGGGCCCGGCAGCAGCATCTCATACTTGGGGGGCGCGCTTAGTCTTCCTCCAGCAGCAGCAGCAGTGCATGATTGAGTCTTACAGGCTAAAGTTCACCAAAAAAGCAGAAATATTCCACAAGGTCTTGGAGAGGTCGTAGCAGGGGTGGGTGCCAAGGCAGAGTGCATGAAGACATATTCCCACAATCATAACACGCTCCTGAACGCTCCTCGACGTGCCCCTTACGTCCACGATGCCGTCATGGACCAGCCGCCGCGAACACACACAGAAATGTGGCGCATCTTCCTCTGTTTAAAGAAATCAAATCAAATAACAAAAAGTTACCAAAGTGCCGCATTAGGAGCAGCAAATGTGCGCGTCGTTCTTTGTCCCGCCTTCGTCCGTCTGGCTGTTCCGCTTCGCGCTCCGCCGAGCATTCCCTCACAACACCCCTCCCCCTGTTGGGGAAGGACGAGAGAAAGAAAAGTTTAGACATCCACACCCCCACCCCTCCTTCCCTCCTCCCCTCCCTTCGTCCCGCACTCACGTTTGTCACTTGCAATGGTGCCTTCTGATTGGCAGCTGTAGAGCGGAGCGGCAGCTGCTCAAATCTTCTCGTGACTTTTGCTTTGCTAGCGGACTGAGGCAACGTTGCTAGCTTATTTTCTTGGACTCAGAGCCCCCTCACTTGCACACGTCACGCCGACACTTCTACTAAATATGAACTTACTCGCTGCTTTTACACGGGCAACATTATACTACTGCGCGTGTTCATATACAAAATGACGTTTGTCACATCCTGCTGTCTGTCGGTGCGCCCGTTTGCATGCATACACACGTTTGTCCATTCACCCGCACATCGTCAACATGTCTTTCAGTTCACACGCACAGAATCAAGTAAACACGTTCACATACAATTAAACGTGTCCTTTCGCATACTCATAATGTACACATTTGTCCATTCACTCACACAGTAATGTAAACATCTGTCTTTCCATTCTCTCACACACACACACACACACACACACACATTCACTGGCACCAAGTAAACATCAGCCTGTCTATTATTCATATCCACAAACAATGTAAACCCGTGTGTCCATTGGTGTAAAAATACGCTGTTCTCTCATAGCGTATAGCAAACATGCAGGCGGGAACCACCGTGATGGCCTCATCGCTGAGGGTCTTCACTTTGGGAATTTATGTAATTGTCATTCCCCCCCCCCCCCCCCCCCCCCCCCCCCCCCCCACACACACACACACACACACACACACTCCTGTCACACATTCCTCAGCTTGGTAGAATCGTATTTTCTGGCCCGTTTCACCGCCATTGTGCCACACTGGCCTGCAGTGTCCCCACGAGGAGGATTGTTCACGCACTGCAGCTACCAAAGGAGAGGGCCTTCTGCAGCAATATAATTTACAGCTAGCCCCTTTCACGCTGCACTTGAAAACTAGCAATAGCTCAGCCTTTACTGCCATTCACATGCTAATGCCCTTGATTTAAAAAAAAACACACAACATTTTTACGTGTGTCTGCCCCCCTGGGAGGCCTTGGCATGGTTGCAGAAAACCAAATTGGATGCCGCTTCAGGAGTGCAAAGAGACAGAGAAACACTCGTGGACTAAGAATGTTACATGAACTCACGTGCTAACATCAACTCATTGTTCCTTTATTATGAAGGAACACGCAGAACTTACCCTCAAACACGAGGGAATGATGACGTCACGCCAAAGGGAGAATAAACAGCATCACAACACACCACAGCAGTGCCCAAATACACTTCAAGTCTGCCCTCTGGTGGCTAGAAGAAGTAAATGCAACTATTACAACGCCGACATCATGAAGTCTTTTATTCTCATTTTCTTTGTTTTTCTCTGTCCAAACACACGTTTGTAAAATCTTGGATTTTTTTTCTTCAAGATTACCAGCAAGATCAGGGACAGAAAATGAATGATGTCACGGCACACGCACAAAAATATTATTTTTGCAATTTTAAACAATCTGTGGGGCATCAATTAAAATGTTTTTAGGTCATAATTTTTTTTTTTAAAAATAATTAATTTACAGTCCAGAATAATCTACTGTATATTTTATTATTTTATTATTTTCTATCTATCAAGTATCGATCTATCTATCTATCTATCTATCTATCTATCTATCTATCTATCTATCTATCTATCTATCTATCTATCGATCTACATATCTATCTATCTATCTATCTATCTATCTATCTATCTATCTATCTATCTATCTATCTATCTATCAAGTATCGATCGATCTATCGATCTATCTATCTATCTATCTATCTATCTATCAAGTATCGATCGATCTATCGATCTATCTATCTATCTATCTATCTATCTATCTATCTATCTATCTATCGATCTATCTATCTATCTATCTATCTATCTATCTATCTATCTATCTATCTATCTATCTATCTATCTATCTATCTATCTATCTATCTATCTATCTATGTATCTATCTATCTATCTATCGATCTATCTATCTATCTATCTATCTATCTATCTATCTATCTATCTATCTATCTATCTATCTATCTATCTATCTATCTATCGATCTATCTATCTATCTATCTATCTATCTATCTATCTATCTATCTATCTATCTATCATCCATCCATCCATCTCTGATGTTTTCATTTTAGTTGTAAAAATATCAATAATTCATTTCCAGTCCTTAATAATGTAATGATTTATTTTCTATTACTTCTTAAATGAATCTTAACTTACCTCTAAAATGTAAATAATTTACAGTCCTCAATAATTACTTTTCTGATCATTTCAATTTCTACATATTTATTACAGAATTTATATTTATTTAACTTTAAAAATATGAATATTATCATTAGATTTGTAATTGATTTCACTTTAAAACATAATTCAATCATTCATTTACAGATAATTTATGTATTTAATTAAGATTATTCTATTTCTTTATTGATTTAACTTTAAACAGTCTCAGTCGTTGGAGTAGAAAAGTACCAACATTATAAGCATAAGCATTAAAAAAGTACCAACATTATATAAAAAACATACAAATAACTATATCATATAAAAATAAAAACACAAGGTAAGAGTCCTACCTTTCGCTACCAACGGTAACCACGCTTGTCGCCCCCTGCTGTCCATTATTAGGAGTGCAGGTCCACGCTAATTAGCTGGATGGAAGGAACTCATTTGGAGCTTCCTTACACCGTCCCATAACTTACTTCAATAGCTAACAAACAACTAAAAGATCACACATAAGGCCGATATTATCTTAAAAATGTTTATTGCAGTTACGCCTCCCCCCAAAACAACACTGACATATTAAGAGACGGAATGACAGACATTGAGAGTATTTGATGGCCAAAACAAAAGCAGCCACTTCCTGAATATATGACCTGCACGGGATGACGACACGATAATTGTTACATTTGTACACTGGTTGTCTTGGTAACCATTAGTACGCACACACACACACACACACACACAGCTTATGGCTTCACTTCCCCATTTATTGTTATTATCATTAGTATAGTATTACGGTAGATATTGTGTAGTAGCGATGTTAAAAAAATGACTTATTGCTACCTTTTCTTCTATCACGTGACAAGAACCACGCGTTCTCCCTCGGCTTTGCGTTTGACGGACAAAAGCACGTCACAAATCGTCCCAATACATTTGTCCACGCGGCGCTCCTCCAATGCGACTATAAATAACAACACGTACAAAGTTCTACGCGAAAGCTAAACCTGGCAACCCTCCGGACAAGGTTCACCGAGACATCACTCGACACGTCAACACGGGCTGAACGACAGCAAGTCCATCGATACGAAAACGGCACCACTGGGACGGCGTTTGACGGCGGAAGGGGTTAGAGGTGGCAGCCCCGCCCCCTCCCCCCGACTGTGCAGACGAAACAACAGAAATATCGCCACAAAAACGGACACAAACATCGGACTCGCGTATTTTACACCAAAGGCTTTGGCCTCTAAAGCGTGACAGCAGCTTTTTATTTTCAGATGAATACCGTAAAGGCTACAATTAATGCCAAACTCCCTGGTTGCGTTGATGATGTGTGTTTAATTGGAGCATTTACGGTATTTGATTAAGACAGACGCCCTCACTGCGGTGTAGGTTGGTTGTGTGAGGGAAACACAAACTGTACACATATCTGTAGTGTATGAGTTGAAGTGAAAGAGCAGCAAAGATGGTCTAACGCTGAAAGACGCTCTTAAATGTCCAAAAAATCCCTTCATGTATTGCATTGCGCCTGGTAAAGTTCCTAACGCAACAAGTTATTTGACAAGAAACGATTAAAAACGAGAAAAAAGTTGCCACTTTCACACAGAGATGGCCCAGCAGAGAGGCGCAAGATGTCACCTCGTGCCTTTCACACAGCATCCCGCGAAGCAGCTTTAGCATCCGTTGGGAGGTACCAAAGACGGTTACTCTCAACACAACAGAGCGGGCGTTGTCCCGGCATTGCGAAACACCCTTTCACACAGGAGGCCTCTGTTACTCGATACTACCTCCCAACGGGTGGACAACTTTGTCCGCCGATTCTGCGTCAACGCCGTTCAAGCAGACGCCGAACGACGACGCGGGAAAAAAAGCCGTCTTTATTGCTTGCGTGAAATGAGCTTTTGTCTTTGTGTTTTTTTGTTTTTTTTAACCCCTCTTATTTCGTAAATTCAACTTCTCAAAAAAAATCGCGGCTGATGTTAGCGATCGTTGCAAGCACGGTTTGCAGTTTTGGAAAAGGCGGAGCTTCTCTAAGACGAGGAAGAGTGCCTTTCAGGACACTTTTTCAATTAACGCAAAAAAAAAAAACAGGATATGTGCTAGCGTGCTAAGTGTGCGACAACACGAGGACGTCCAACGGCCGCAACAAAAATGTCGTGGCTTTTGTCTTTTCAGCGTTTCAGATAAGATCTGCAAGGGAAAGCAGTTGTTTCGCAAATACGTACGTACTGTTTCGTCGCCAACTAGTGGTCTGGCATCTGCTTTACAGCCTTTTCTGTTGTTTTAGTCAAGTGTTTTGTCATTTCTATGGGAATTTTTCCCCCCAAAAAGACATTTTTAAAAGCTAGCTAAAACGTAACGTAAAATGAAGCCATCGTCTTCAAGCACACAAAAGCTTCGGGACGGTAAATCCCGATCTTTTGGTCGATGCGGTTGAACCATTTTTGTTGTACTTTTAGGTCGTCAGAAACAGCAAAAATAGTTACGGACCAGTTATTTCGTGTGTAAAATGAGCTTGACAAATATGAGCAACAAAGAAACGAGACAAGCAAACTACTTCCTCCTTTCCAGAAGAAGCTCCGCCCTTCCAGAGGCCGTCACGCGTCATCACGACATCACATGAGGATGCAGTTCTCCGTCTGCTTTTTGAGGTCCTCCAGCGTGGCCTGGGCCTTGTCCTTCAGCTGGTCCATGTCCACGTTCTGCAGGTTGGACAGCTGGCCCAGCACCGACTGCTTGTGCGCCTCCTCCTGGCCGTCCTCGGCGATCATCTTGGCCAGCTCGGTGGGCAGGACCACGTCGTCGCCCGCCTGCTGGATCTGGGTCTCGTCCATCTCGTTCTAAATAACAGGTCCACGCACACACACCATGAAATAACCTGCGTGCTGAACACAGGACACACTTTTGTTTGGACGGCGTTCCAACTCTGCGTGTTTGTAGCAGCACGTGAGATTTCAACACGGGCCAGCAACCGTACCGCTAGCTTCACCACGTTCATGATGCTGTGATGTTCACAAATCAGTTTGACAATCGAAAGACAGTTATGACCTGCGGCCGGCATGCTTTTTATTTTGGACTTATTCTAAAAAATACAAACAGTAAAACCTACAACAGAACAAACAGTAAAAATGAGGAAAAAGTAGAATTTTTTGTTCATATCCTGCAACTTATTTTTTGCAGTTCATTTGTGAGCATTTCCCACATTTTATGAGAAACTACATTTCAAAATATAGATTATTAAATGCGTTTATACCTTTGGTAGTCTGTACTTTTCCCGAAAATGACTCCTCACTGTGGCTCTCTCGGCCTTCTTCTGGGCGAAACTGGCCTCCCGTTCTTGTCTGGAACAACAACACAACGTGTGAATCCTGGATATTCAAAGTATTGCAGTAGAACTATGTTAGTCAATTACTTATTTTAGTTAGCAAAAATAGTATCAATAATAATAAATAGAATATTATATGTCAATATTATAATTATATAATATGTGTTTTTTACGTTACTATAATTTATTATATATTATAATTATACAATATTACAATTATTCATAAAAATGTAAAAACAATAAATGATGTTTATTAAAATATTTATTAATTCAATAAAAAAATGTAGTCTTGGGAATAATAATGACAATAATAAAAATGCACAAAACCAATAAAAGTAGCTTATTTAAATATTGTAATTATTGAAGAATAATACAAAATAACAATGCCTGTGACAGCCTTGTTGAGCAACATGAGCACAGCACAGCAAAGTACAACCTAAATGATAACAATTAACAAATAAACATAATCCAATTAATACGCACGTCAACTTTCATTTGTGATGTTTTGAAGCGTGTGCGTTGAACAATCTTGTTCTATGACACAACACGTCCACCAGAGGGCGCCGCTTCCCACTGAAGGGCTCGGTGAGACATTCCAATGCCCCATTTAGCTCACAATTGTGTCTCAGAAGATTGCTTAATTTGCTGTGCGTGTGCGTGTGCGTGTGCGTGCGCGCCATGGCGAGTCAACAAGCTGACATAACGTCTGACAGATGTGGCGTGTGCGGCGAGGCCACAGCAGCGCGAGTAAACGTCCAATCCAGGAATAAATATAGAACATGCAGACGAGGAGCCACGCACGGGGCGGCGGAACGCTCGACCACAAAGATCATGTGATCATGTGATCATGTGAGTGCGACGCTCCCAATGTGTCAGCGCGAGGTGCTTTTTGCTGTCGTGTCAGGACAAACGCCAAACGGCGTGGGGGGGGGTCCGTCAAGGACGTGAGACCAGCCTGGCCTCTCAGGATGATGAAAAGTCTTCACGTCACCACTCAAGCTGCCGTCTCTCCGCTCACTCGCTAATAATTCACTCCAAGGTCACATGACGTGACATGCTATGAACCTTACATATCCTCGCCTACGCCACTGAAGGCAACGTCGGTGTTTGTCAAAACACTGACGATAATATTAAAGTTTCTAATTACCGTTTTTGTGAACACCTGAGACCATTTTAGAGCCTTCACCAAACCTCATGTACGCATTTTCGCAAACATTGCAGAAAGTTGAGTAATCCATAATGCTAGCATGGCTGTTTTCGTAAACACTCGAGAAGATTTAGTCCTCAACAAAGCTATCCTTCGAGGTCTTCAACAGGGCTAAAGTACATCTTTTTGTTCACGCAATTGAGGCTTGTCAATAATCGAAAATAACATCAAAGACAATTTAGTCCTCAACAAACCCAGCAGGTGCATTTTTGCAAACATCTACACCGATCGTGAGTCTTCGACAGTCAATCGCGATAATCCTAACACCGCTTTTCATAAACAGACGATTTAGCCTCAAGGTGCCTAGCCTATGTTTTTAATAAACATCAAAGATGACTTTAGTCCTACGCATTTTTTTGTCAAATTTTCACAAACACTAAAGACCATTGAATTGTCAATAATCCTAACTTACCTGTTTTCGTAAAAATTCTAAAGAAGAACTTAGCCTACATGTTTTCGTACGCATAGAACACAATTTAGCGCTCGACAAACCAATCATACTCGATTTAGCACACATCTGCGCCAACAAAGCTAAAGTACGCGTTGTTGGAAACCTTCGGCAAACACTGAAGACAGTTGTAACGTACCTGTTTTCGTAAACATTACAGAGACCATTTAGTGTTTGTTTTCATAAACATCAACCACAGTAAAAACAAACATCTTTTCTGAAACATCGGAAGCGAGGTGGAGTATAAGACGTGTTCTCTGCTACTTGTACGTAAACACAACACCATTTACCACCTGCAAAAAAAATCAAAAGTACGCGTTCACGCAAACTTTGGAGGCAGTTTAGAGTCTTTGAGATACTTTACGTGTTTTAATAAACGTTAGACAATTTATTTACACTCTTCAACTTGACGTACGTGTTTTTGTCAACACTGAAGACAATTTACAACCTTTGACGAACCTAAAATAAGTGTTTTGCAAACATCGTAGGCAATTTTGAGTAGTCAATAAAACTACCGTACATGGAACTTCCAGACCGACGGTATGTTTCAGTTCAGTCATCAACAAACCTAACGTCTGTACGGACAGTTCGGTCGCCATTGAACTTCCGTCTTTTTCGTCAACACTAGCAACAATTTAGTTCAGTCTCTGTCAACATGGAAGACAGTTTTGTCCACCGTCAACCTAGCCAACTTATTTTACTTTTCCTCCAAGCCAACGTACGTCTTCCTCATCAACATCCAAAACAATCTTTTGCTAACAGAACCCATATACGTGTTTTTCGTCACGTCAGAAACGGTTTAGCCTTACACTAACCTTACCTGCACATTTCAGCCTTCAACCAAGATGAAGTGTTTTTGTCAACATCAAAGACAATTTAGTCTCCCGCTAACCTAACCTACAAGCATGTTTTTCGTAAGCATCAAAGATAGTTTAGTCTTCCGCCAGCCGAACCTACACATTTTCCGCTAACCTAACCGACATATTTTAGTCTTTGACCAAGCTAACATACGTGTTTTTTTGTAAACATCAAAGACAGGTTCATCTTCTTTGGCTAACCTAACCCAGTCTTTGACCAAGCTAACATACGTGTTTTTTTCGTCAACATCAAAGATGGTTTAGTCTTCCGCTGACCTAAGCTAAATATTCCAGTCACAGTCCACGCCGACATATGTTTTTTGTAAACATGAAAAACAATGTAGTATTCTGCAAAGCTAACCTACATGTATTTTTCCAAACACAGAAGCGTTCTGCTAGCCTAACCTACCGTATGTATTTCACTCTTCAACCGAGATAACAGGTGTTCTTTGTTAACAGTGACGACAGTTAGCAGTGTTTGTCAAAGCTAACACACAGCGTGTGTTGCCGTCAACAGAGGATTGCACGTCGGGACAATACGCAACATCGGCACACCAAGGTCTTAGCCCGGGATCCAGCCCGTGACCTTTGCTGCGCATGCTAACTGCTAACCAATGATCCAGTGTTGCGGCGGCTGCGTGTAACTCTCGTTACCGTCACCTCCGCTTGATGAGACATGCAATGCATGCGATGGAACAGCATTGAAAGCATCAGCAATCACATGACCTTGCGGATGCCCTGCTTGGCCCCAGCGCCACAGTGCCACCACCCAAGCGTACACATGTGCCACTTTCACGCTGTTCTTTGTCGTCCACTGGCAGGAGGCGCTTTAGTTTCAGTATCGGACGCATGCCAAAGCAGGGGCGCATGTGAATGTAGCATTTAAAGTACAGAGCTGGGCCCAATCATCCAAATATCGATACTATCGATACCAGGCTTGTCTAGGTATCGTGATGAGGTGGATATTTTTGAGTTCCCTTCTTCCCTGCTTTATTTTTGCAAATGTTTTTTAGTTGTGTTGTTGAAATATATTGTATATATTTATGCATTATTATATACGTTTACACGGGGGCAAAAAGCAAAGTATTTTTTGTGCTTTTGTTGACTTATTTTGCTCCAATTGTCTGGACTACAACATGGGATGAGTGTATCATTTTGTTGATATCGTTACGTTGTCTGATGTTCTTGCATGGAATATTGATTCATTGTTTATCTTATAAATAAACGTGTCTTTGTTTGCGGTGTTTTATTGTTTTAATAATTACGGTAAACTAATTACAGGCAAAAATCACAAACTCGTTAAAATTCTGTATCGGCGATACTGGCCCTGTATTTACTTGGTACCGGATCATTCCAAAATGTGTAGTGTCGCCCACTTCTAATAAAAAAGGTGTCCTCTTTTGCGCCGAGACCGTGCGTAAAAGCGGCGAGCGTTCGTCTTTTGTGCGCATTTTTACGCACAAGACCCGGAAGCATTTAAGCGTCCGCGACACAAAACAAGCAGAGCACCCGACGACGACTTACTTCTCCTCCTCTAACTGTTGCTGGTACTGCTCGAACTCCTCCTGGGTCATCCCCTGCGCCGCCGCTTCGGACTTCTCCGCCTCGGGCTTCTCCTCCGTCAGGCCGCCGGTCAGGTTCTTCAGCTGGCCCCCCACCATGTGCTTCACCATGAACGCCATCACTTCTTGTCGGGGGCTGGCGGGGGTCCTTCCTGGTCTAGAAGTTGCGGACTCGAGAGAGGGTGACGGCTTTTCACACCTTCCGTGTCAAAACCAGCAACAGCAGCGCCAGCAACACCCGAAGCTCCCGGATTGGTTGAGGGAATGTTCACAACGTGCACGATGGAAGTAGTCCTGGATGTGGCGCGTGGAGCGGCAGCTCAGTGGTCCAGCAGGATGATGGTGATGATGATGATGGTGGTGAGGAGGAGGAGGATGCTGACGAGCAGCTCGGTTATGAGTCAACAAGTTTGGCGCTCCACTCCTCCAATCGTGTGAGCCTTCCTCCCTCCGCCCAATCCGGTGCACCAGCAGGCGGCCCGCGAGAGCCTCCGCTCGGGTGCTCCATCTGATGTGGAGGTCCTCTTCTGGTCCAGACCAGATGTGGCCTGCTTTGGGTCTCCTTCGGGGTGTGGCCCCAACATTAGGCACACCCAATTCTGCCGTTACAAAGATAATCATCACTGGTAGTGAAACAGTGGCTCCATTTTGGGTGACGATCTGGACAAAGCTGCAGGCTTTTATCAGTTTATTACAACTTTTTGTTTGAAACCATTTTGGCTTTGCCACCCATCTTAGAATGCAAATGGTAGAGTCCGTTTCAGACTCCATCCACAGTTGGGTCGGACGTCATTCAAAATCAACCGGGTTCTCGCTATCCCGTTATTTAAAAAAACAAAAAACAATTTCAATACGGTTGAATACGGCCTGTTATTAGTCCCAAATGTTAGGTTTTTTTTTTGCCTAAATTAAGCATTTCCAAGCATAAAAATGGCCAAATGTACTCAACTATAAGGCCTTCAGCAGACACAGTCAAAGGCAATGATTTGTTGATGATGTGTAGTATTCTACACTGGCCACTAGGTGTCAGTAACGTGACTGTAATGTTCAGTGAGACACACAAGCACCAGACCTGACTGGAGAACAACAGGCTTTTATTGCAGGTTGGATTGATCTCACAATAATAATCTCGAACACGGGCTACTGTTGCGGACGTAACCCACGCTGAGCTAAGACTCAACTCTGAACCCCCGACGTCACTTCCTGTGCAACACGGGAACACACTTACGGCAACACACACAAGCACGAGTCTTCTTTCTGCCTTAAATGGCTTTTGTCCTCTTCTGCTTACTATATTGGGTAGTAGGAGCGTAGAGTGACGATAGGGGTGTTATTTCATGTTTAGAAGGCTCTGATGATGTCTAAAATCGTATTTAGAAGGTTGTAAACAGGTTTTCTATGAAAATAAAAAATCGGAGATTTCGAGAAGACAGTCATAAATTTACAAGAAAAAAAGTTGTTTATTCTCGCAACATTACGACTTTATTCTTGCAAATTTATGACTTTATTCTCCAAACAGCTACGAAAAGGGGGGACTTATGAGACCCTTGGCCTTGGGCAAAGGTAATATTCCGACTTGTTTTGTTCTTGTAAAATTATTCATGTTTTTCTCAGAAATGCAAGACTTTATTCTCGTAACTTTATGGCTTTTTCCCATAAATGTACGACTTTATTCTTGAAACCTCCGCTTGTGGCCCTCATAAAAACCAGAAGGGTTCTTGGCTCGATGTGGATTCAGTTTTTGCCCAAAGAGAAAGCGGACCGTACTCGTAAGCGCTGCACCTGCCGTCCCAAAATCAACAGGGTTCTTGCTGTTGGGGGGGCTTCATCCCTTCTGGTCACGTGACACAGCGAGGCCCGTGTGGTCCATCAGCTATCGCCATCACAGAAAGACTAAAATGTAGAAGTAGATTGAAAAGAACATCTGAGGTCACGGAGGAAGAGAGAGGCTGTGGACCAATCAGGGCTGCAGCAGCTGTGTTTGTGAAAGGCGGCACACGGCGGCGGAACGAAAGGCTCCCGGACGAGCGCAGAAACAACATTACTCCCCGAATCTAAAAATAGACGCGTGTCAAGGCCCCCGCAGCCTCCTTGCTCTGCTTTAGTCCTCTTTTTAAAAAAAACCTCGCCTGCTCATCTTTGACTGACGCTGATATCAACGTTGGAGGCGGCAGCACACCTGCTTGCCCTGGATGATGGTCCTTTTATTAGGTACACCACGTAGCACAAAGCAATTCATCTGTTCCAGGGTCAAACTGCCACCAAACTCTACGGCCTCTTGTAAAGTGTAAAAAGGAGTTCATTATTCAAAATTAAACATTTTTGGGGGGGCAATTTTGCCCATCATCCACAATCCTGACGTGAGACACGAACACACGTATTTTTCTTTTCTGTGCGTCTTAAAGATATAAAAAGAGATAAAAAGAGACAGCTCAGTAGTGCACGTAATGGGATGGTGGCATGTCCTTGCTGCGTAGTAACATGACAGGTACGTCCATGATAACACGGCATACTTACGCTATTTTGCGTGTTTCGGCCATTCTAAGCATTACCCCAACTTCAATTTTGGCTGCGCTGCTCAAGTGTGTGTTGGTAAAACTTCACTCCCTCGGCCTTCACAGCTGCACTGACGCGCGGGCGACAGTCCGGCGTGGGCCGTGCGAGGCGGGCGGCTTCCATACGCTTGCAGAGGAGGAGGAGAGGCTACCGGCTACCGGCTTCTTCTTCCTGCTGGCTTGTTGCTAGGCAGGATTTGCGTGACTGAATAATTACGACCAATGGAAAAAAAGTGGCACATGTGAGTCACGCCCACTACACTGCGGCTGACTTGCTTGGGAAATCAGAACAAAATGGACACGATAACGCCGGAATATATCATTTGGCCGTCACGTCCCTGCTCTGTATTGACTAGAAAACACGTATCGGGCCCCAAGACGGAGACGCCACTGATGAAGGTGCAAACGACCTTCCGCAGGATGTAATCACACGGAAGTCACACTGCTGGATTTGATTTTTGGAGCTAAAAAGGCAGGAATTGCAGAGTTTAGGGAGGTGTTGCCATTAGGGGCACATGACGCAGTGCCCCACCACATGACGTATGTGTTGTATTTGTTGGACGTTGTCGTGATCGTCTCACATTAGGGGCACATGACGCAGTGCCCCACCACATGACGTATGTGTTGTATTTGTTGGACGTTGTCGTGATCGTCTCACATGTCCCTGCCGGACCTCCGTGTCCTTTCTCTGCTGCGTGTGGCAGTGAGGCAGCCTTTTGTTGTCTTTGAGTTTGAGCAGACCAGAATAAACGATGACATCATAGAGGCCGCGTTGGACTGCAGCACAGTACGTAAAACGCCGCTGGTCATTTAGCGTGATGAGTGGAGGGGGGGGTTGGGCAAATCCTTTTCACACCAGCTCCTTGGATTAGTGCGCCTACATCATCATCATCATCATCCTCATCCTCATCCTCCGAAGGAGACCTTTGATTCCTCAGACGAGGGATTAGACCCGTGCCGCCACGAGCGAGTCACCGCCACGCTACGACAACGCGTCGCCCGCTCTCTCGTAACGCCAAAATAAGACTAATCCCATTCCCGGCTGAGAACTACACGCCGCACGAGCACCGGCAAGTTTTGAGGGGGCGGGGCCACAGCAGCAGCCTAATGGAGGCTGGCGAGTCGACCCGGCGGGGGCCGCTCGATGCCCCACGGGATGCCCGCGAGGTGCAGGAGGGCACGCGGCGTGTAGGCATGGAAAGTGTCCACAGAACTCGCATCACGTGATGATGACAGGAGCATTCTGACGTATCTCAACGACCGAATGCACAAGAATGCAAGTCAAAGATTGTCTATATGACACGAGCTCTCTGCTGTTCAAGGACTTACTGCAAAAACGCATGTCAAATATCTTATACTCTTTATCTCCGCTGTTTTTTAGGACCTACGGCCAAAAAAAAAAACACTCATCAAAGATCCTCTATATATGACAGAAGCATTCTGCTGTTTTTAACAACCTTCTGCCAAAATGCCAGTCAAAGATCCTCTATAGGACAGGAGCATTCTGGCATATTTTAAGGACCTGCTGTACAAAAGCGCTCATCAAAGATAGATTTTCCTGGTATATAGAGGATCTTTGACTAGCATTTTGGCAGGAGGTCATTCAAAACAGCAGAGCGCTCTTGTCATATATGGAGAATCTCTGACCAACATTTTTCCATGCGTTTTTTTGTCCAGAGCAGAGTTGAGGGACCTGAAGTTGAATGTTCTTGCCTACACACAGCAGGAATGTTAGTGCTGACAGGCGTCCGGCGTCCTGGCGTCCTGGCTGGTCCATCTGTAGAAAGGTGATGTGTGGTCGCCATGGACACGCCCACAGTAACAATGTGATGATTACAAGCCTTTGCTGCAACAAGATGCTTTTCAAGCAACTCCGATTCTCCCGCAGTGTTGCTTTAAATGAAGCACAGGCGGGTCTTTTAGTATACACTCGCCATCGCCATCATCGTCACCGTCATCATCACCAGGTTGAAGTCGTTTGTTTTCTTTTTGAGGAACACTCCAGAGCGAGCGAAGGGGAAAAAGAAAAAAAGCAGCAAAGAAGAAAAAGAAGCCAGACGCTGATTCCGATTGCACGCTGGCATGTTTGAAAGTGTGAAAGGAATCTGGGGGGAGTCGTGATGTGTGAAGGATGAGTCAGAGGCTCGTCAAATGGAGTGCCGCTAGCACGGAACATTCAAAAAGGAAAAACGCTGCCTCTCGATATTCAACAGGCTTGACAATCACCAATCAGCTCGTATTGACGGCAGGGACGACCGCAACGCCTCATTAAGGAGCATCATGCAGCCTATCATACACCATCAGCACCACCTGACCCGCCATCCTTCTTCGCTAACATGAGGTACGCACGCGCCAGGCCAGCTCACAGCCTCTACAACGCTAACAACGCTCACGTCCAGGAGAGCACGGCCCTGGTATGATCTCATATTTCATGCATTGCAATTCATTTATTTCATTCACTTCCATTTCGGCAAGTGAGTGCTCTCCAAACTGAACATGTGAGATGTTCCAAAAGACGTTAGCCGTTACTCCATTCAGACGACAAAACGTAGCACGGCGGCTGGCAGAGGACGAGCCGGCGAGGGAGAAATAGATAGGCCGCCATTGCGGTCCGGTGTGTGGAAACACTCTGGCTTTTGCAAACAGGGAGATGTTCTAAATAAGTCGCTCGCTGTTTGTAGGATATGTAAAGATCAAGTAAAACACCGCGGCAACCTCGCCAACCACCTACTGAGGCGCCACGGGTTTCACACAACGCTGACCGTCAACCAACTGTTGGTTGTGCTTTATTCAAATAAAATGGGACTGCATTTGCCATCAATCGTCATTGGCTAAAAAGTTACTGAATCGATTCAAACTGAATCGTTCTGAATCGTATCGTTCCAAACAAACCAATATCGTCCCTGGATGGTATCGGCAACCATGAATCATGATACAAATCGAATCGTTGTTAAAAATGACTCGTTACACCCCCAGTTCCATGCAATCATTTTTTAAAATTTAAAATGAGTGTTTTTATTTTTGAAAAATAAGCAAACAAATATTGCTGTTGGTCTTACTTTATTTATTTTTGCTTATGTATTTTTCTTAAATAACAACATAAAAAACATGCAAATAAAAATATATTAATAATGAATAAATATTAATAAAAATAAATAATACAAATGAAAATAAAAGTGAAAAAATAGAATAAATGAAAAATAAGTACTGAACAAAATAACAGCACAAAGCTCTTTTACATTTTTTTGTTAGCTTTTTTTGTTTTTTCTCTTAATCGTTATTTATTTTGAATGATTTTGGCATCTAAATTCTAAGTAAACGCTAACAAATTTTGAATAAACTGTCTTTGAATTTAGAGGACTAAAATGAGATTTTCCGTCATGCAGCCTGCCTGCTCTGATTGAAGTGACTGTGATGCGCTGCTAAGTTGGTATCCTTCAGTGATGATCAGGTGACATTTAGTCATGTGAGAAATGAACGTGTTATGTTCACTTCTTTACCCACAATCCTCCACTGTCAGAGGCCGGCGGGGTGTGTAATATTTGCCGTTTAATCCGCTTCCTGCAAAGTGTGACACATCAAAGGTGTTGCCGGGCGAGCGTTAAATATTATTAGCATATTAGCACGCGTGCGCTACTCGCTGTAGATGCTAACAGGCTAGAAGCAGCTCTGCATGCCGGCTTTAAGAAATCTCTACTAGCTATACTAGCGTGTGTGTGTGTGTGTGTGTGTGTGTGTGTGTGTGTGTGTGTGTGTCAGAGTGAGTCATATCCCCCAAAGTAAATCCATATTTAAATCCCCCTTTAATGAATGTTAAAGTAGCATGCTAACCTGCACCATGTTCCATGATTACATAAGATCAGATTTATGATTACGTTGTGTTTTTAAACAGTAGAGTCACGATGACAGTCAAAGGTGAAAGGTCAGTCTTCCCTCCATCCCAACATGATGGCACCCCCTGCTTCCTAGTCTCTATCCATCCACCCTCGTCCCGAATATCACGACCGCTTCATCTTTCCTCTCGTTTCCCTCCATCCTCCGTCCACCTCCTTCCCGACTCCCTTTACCTTTCCTATCATCTCTCCTTCAATCTTGCCTCCACTCCTCTCTAATCTCATTCCTCCGTCCCTCCTGTTTCCCTCCATCATCTCATTCCTCCATCCCTCCTGTTTCCCTCCATCCTCATCTCATTCCTCCATCCCTCCTGTTTCCCTCCATCATCTCATTCCTCCGTCCCTCCATCATCTCATTCCTCCATCCCTCCTGTTTCCCTCCATCATCTCATTCCTCCATCCCTCCTCTTTTCCTGTATCCTCATCTGATTCCTTTGCCCCCCCTGCCCTCTTCCATCCTCCCTCCACATATCCTCAATCCCTACCTTAGCCTTGTGTCCTTCCTCCATCTCTCCTATTTGCCCTCTAACCACCTTTATGCCTCCTCCATTACTACACTTCCCTCCATACCTTCTACATCGTATGTCATCTTTTCTGTGCTTTATTTCTCCATCCTTCCTCCCTTCATCCTAACCTTTCATCCCCCCCCCACGCCTGCCTTCATCTCCCATCCTCCTCATCTTCCTCCAGCCTGATTTAGACCTCCTGTGCCCGTGAGGAACATCCCGGGCACAATGGCTCCGTGCTGGCTGAGCTTATATGGAATTAGCTAACCAGAAAATTCCCTTTCATGACTAGATGCAAACAACCTGGCATGTCGGGAGGGGGGCTGGGGGGTAATAGGAGGAAGAGGAGGAAGAAGGTGGCTTCAAAGATGCTATATTTGCACAAGATGTCACAGTATGAGGATGCCATGTGGCGCGCGTGTTCGAGCATAATAGCATACCGTCACATCAATAAGAAGAACATCTTTGAAAGGCGGACGTGATGGAGAGTTGACCCCACTAGATGGTGTACCTAATGTTGTGGCCAGCTAGAAGTACATTTACGGAAGCGCAAAGCAACGACAGCGCGCGTCTGTTTTGTTTTTTCCCCTCATAGTGTCCTTTTTCCTCTCACAGTTGATGTAAATCCCACTCGGGCGGTGGCGCCTCGCCTCCGGGGCTTAACACGACGCCGGGGACGTTGTGCTCTATGTGGCCGACGTTAGCCGAACGAGCGCCGCATTTATGAGCGCGCGTGTTTAATTTAGCAGCGGCGCTTTCACACCCGCCATCACTTGTGGTCAAAAAGTCACTCGTGTCACATGACTAATGTGATTAATGCGGCGCTTTTTGCATGTCTGAGGTCTTTGCCAGATCTTTATTATTCTTATTCTAATAATACAGACAACATACGCTGTTGCATAGTCCCCCAAATAGGGGGCCATTCACTCAACCTCAGGGAGACGGGCAGATTTATTGTACACACATATATATATATATATATATATATATATATATATATGTATATATATATATATATGTATATATATATATATATATATATATATATATACATACACACACACACACACACATATATATACTCAAAGGTTTAGAGACAGCTTCTCATTCTATAGCATAACAAAGTGTCTCCAAACTTTTGACAGGCACTGTGTGATGGGGTGGAGGCCACTATTGGAGAAATAAATGTAGTATTTAGAGACTTTGAATTATTCCATCACATTTAAGCATATATTTGAGATTATATTTAGATGAGAGAGAACTGGCGTGGGCGTATGGGAAATTCTAGGTTCCAGTAGCAGCAACTCGGCATGCAGCACACATGAAGGGGCAGCAAGAGCAGTGCATCACGCTGAGTAAAACAGCTTTGATTTTGATATTGTTATGACAACTAAGCACAACTACTTTCCTCCACAATGAAAACGGAGCAGAAAAGAAACGACCCCTCCCCCGCCACTTCGTCCAGCTCCTCCCGGAAGATCCCGAGATGTTCCCCGGCCAGTTGAGAGACGTCGTCTCTCCACCGTGTCCCGGGTCTTCCCCGAGGCCTTCTCCCGGTCGGACACGCCCCACTTGCTGGTTCTTCGAACGAACCCGCTTCACACTGGGTCGCCAACCCGGTCCAGTGAGAGTTGAAGGTCACGGCTCGATGAAGCCAGCGGGACCACATCATCCAATCCTGCGGCCAGCAAACCGGAAGCCCTTCAACGCCCCCCCCACCGGCTGCGCCATGAAAGTAGTGACCAGCATTGGCGACAGAGGCTGGCAATATTTCACGTTATGTCATCCATTCTTATTTCATTGTCATGACTTCATTCTACTACATTTGATTGCACACAAAACAAACTCACTTGCGTTTTCATTGTTTTCACCACAGCGGTTAACTTCTTTTTACACTTTTATGACGGCTAAAACGCGACATGAAACATTGCCTGTCGGCCAGATGACTTCTATTTCCATGCTTTGTGATGGGATTGATTGCAATTGGGCGTTCCACCGCATGGCGTTAGCCGCTAGGCTAAGCTGGGAGGACATACATCCTCCCCGTCGAGGGCGTAGAGCGTACGTACGCCGCGCTGGCCTCCACGGTGCTCAGGTAAGCACTCAGTGGACTCATCACACAAGGCAATCAACGCCGGCTGGAGATTTCCCAGGATGCATCACTTCATATCCTCTCAATACATCTTGTCATCTGTTTTTGGACCCAGAGGTGCGCCCCGAGCCTCCGACTCCATCTGCGTCTAGCTCAGTGACGAACACACACACACACTTCCATCACTACGACCATCATCATCATCATCCTCATCGCTTTGGGCCCATCATGCCACACGCGCAGCCCCCCCACTCTTGTGTTACATAACCCCCCCCATGAAGAAGTCTCAAGCCATGACCTCCACGCCTGTAAACACGCTAGCTAGCTGAGGAGGTCTCTCCCTGATAAAATGGCGAATGACCTCAACAAACCCGTGTCGTCAGGCGGCTGCTACCTCAGAGCAAACAAGAAGGGTCGGCAACGGTCGGGTGGGGGGCCGTTTGGGTCGAGCGTCATGCGCAAACGTTGCCGCGTGTGCTCACCGGAGCGTCGCCACGGTCCCAGCGGGCCGAGTCGGGCTCGCAACAGCTGAACCGCCGCTAAAAATTGAGGCCTTGCGTCGTCTGGACAGATTGGAGCGGGGGCGGCGGTGGACGAGTGCTAGCACGTGCGTTCACACGGCAACCTCGCGGCTCTCTCGTACTATAAATAGGCGGTGTGGTGTTTTGGTTTGTGCTCATGCAAAGCGGCGAGCGCTTTTTTAAAAAGGCGGGACTGTCGCCGCGACAGGGCTGAGGGGGCGCGCCCGCTTCCTGCCCAAAGTTAGCCAAAGCAACCTCGCCTGATCTCGACCCGTCACGCATCGCTGCCTTCCAATCCCGGCTATCCTTGGAGGCCTCGTACCCGTACACACACACACACACACACACACACACGCACACGCACACGCACGCACAGGCTGAGGATGAGTCAGTGGGTGTCAGTGAGCACGTGCAGTGGGTGCACAAGGGGGGCGGGGCTAATCGTCCTCATCCTGTCACTTGCGCTCTTCCTCTTCGACTCGGCTTTTGGGACGGAGAGGGACCAAAAAGAGCGGCGCATGGCAGACATGCAGGCGCTCAAAGATGTCGCCTTCGTGCAGCGAACGCAAGGCCTCCCTTATGGGGATGCGTAACCATGGCAACCACCAACAAACATATCTTGGACTCATGTTAGCACACTTGGACATCTGCGTGGAGCGCTGCCCTGGGCCTGGCGTGATGGCGCACGCCGAGAACCTAACCTTCCTCCCGGCACTCATGAAAGATAACGACCGCCGTGCATCATAGAAATGAAAAGAACTAAAAATAATCCAAGTTTAATCAAATCAAAGCCAAAGCTGAAAGTAAGCTCGCTCATGCACAAGCACCAGACCCCCCATCCCCGACCAATCAATGAAATTGCTCCTCCCACTAAGTCACTCATGATAATCACCATCATGCATGACAGAAGTAAGCAGAAAGGCTCGATATAATCCACAAAGTCAAAGCCCACAGCAGGCTCGCTCATGCATGAGCACAGGTGTAGACTTCAAGTATAGTTCACGCTTTGGCTGACAACCAATGACAACCACGACTGCGCAGAATAGAAATGAAAAGGAAGCCTGGAAATAATCCACAAAGTTGAAACCCAAATGTACACATGCTCAAGAGCGAGCCGGTGCGCAGGCATGTATCAGACATGGCGTGTAACGAGTGCCATCGCTCCTCCCCGCCATGGTATCAATGACAACCATCACCTTGCATCATGGAAATACTCAAAATAGTCCACAAAGTAAAAGCTTGAAGCGCTCCACACACGGAAACGCAGTGCGGATGCCTCGTATAATCCGTGCCACCGCTCCCCCCACCAGGTGCTAACCGGCACGTTGCACAGTAAGACTGAAAGTAACCCACCAAGTCAAAGCGCACGGTATGCTTGCTCGCACAAGCATGAAAAGTAGATGCGATTCTTTGACTTTGCTGCTCCAATCACACCAAATGTCAAAAACCACGATACACGGTTAGATATCGATCCTGCGATAACACGAGCTACATTTCTTTGATCGCATCATCATCGTATCGGGATATTACTCCCATCCAAACATGGCAGCGGTATCGTCCCACGCAGCATGAGCCAAGGGAAAGAAGGACACTCGTGGCCAAACAAAACATCTCGTTTACATCCCGATGAGGCAGACATGATGTTCCTCTCTAACGCGCTTACGTAACATTCCATGTTTTGGTTAAAGCCCCCCCCCACCGACCTCACACGGCCTCCATTCCGACCCAAACAAGCAGCGCTCTGACGAAACCCGCTGAAAAAGGTCTCATAATGCTCGGCTGAATCCAGCCTTTCCCTCCCCAAAGGCAAACTCGTCATCTTCACCCTGCTGGAGAGCTGACATCCCCCCCCCATCCTGCCTCAGACCTTTCAGCTCACCAAATTCAATTAAGTCGGCCTCAATCAGAGCGTCCTCTTCACGGCCGAGAGGGGAGGGGGCCAAGGGTAAGGTGAGCACGCGAGGTCACGCCAGTCACGGCCATCAAACCTCCCCAGGCGGGCCGGGATGCTGGATTTACGTGACAGGCTGCCGGCAGACGTTAGCTTTAGCCGGCGTCACGGCCACTGCAGACCACGTGGCGCTGACGGACGCACGTGTCCTTCACGCTTCTCGCCGCTAACCACGAAGGCTGTCAGGGGGTGTGACGAAAGAACACACCTGTGCGCCACCATGCCTTCGACACGGCACGTTGCCAACATGTCAGCGCTCGGCCACGCTTGCTCAGTGGGCAAGCTAGTGCAGTAGCAAGTGAACACAGCAACCCATCCATCTTCTATGCTGCTCATCCTCACTGGGGTCATGGGGGCATGCTGGAGCCTATCCCAGCTGACTTCAGGCGAGAGGCGGGGTACACCCCGGACTGGTCGCCAGCCAAAGGCGGGGCACACGTAGACAAACGACCGTTCACGCTCACATTCATACCGAGCAGGGGTGCTCACTTTTTCAGCCTGCAAGCGGAGTGATCCTAGGAGCTGCAGTATGTAGTCTGGGGCTGTGTGCCCCCTGGTGGGGTCTCCCCAAGGCAAACAGGTCCTAGGTGTCACCTTTACACTCCCATCACCCAATAAAGCAGACAGAACAGAAAAGAAGCCAATTTAGAAAGCGGTTTCATTCTTAATTTAAGACAAATCTTCTTAATCTGTTGTTGAAGAATCATCCAAATAAGGTTTTTAGCTTGTTATTAGGAAAAAGAATTGGCTAGCTGTACTTTCTTAATTTTAGATTATTTTGCTGAAGTGAAAATTGCTCGAAAAGATCTTTTTTCTTTGTAGGAAAAAAATAACAAAAATGGGACTTTTCCACTTTCTTGGAATCAAAAAACAGCCACACTTGAAAGAAGTCCAAATTATATTACAACAGACAACTTTTCTTATTTCAAGCAAAAACAAAAAAGCCAATTGGGTAAGCAAAATTTGCTCGGCTGGAATTGTTCTAACTAAAATATTTTTCCTGTGACCTTGAAGAAGGTGAGTCCTAAAATAAGCAAGTTGTTTGTGATCTCACAGCTGGACTAACAGTAAGTCAAATGTTCTTCTCTCGTGAGATTCCGAAATGAGGTCAAATGTGCTTCATGAGGCGAGACTGAAGCAAAATGATGCGACGTACTGTGGATGTAGGAGTTTTATTCTTGAAACCACCGTTCCTGCCTGTGGACACATGTACGTCCCCAATGAACCCGTCATGCATGTTGTTGGGATGTGGACGGAAGCCAGAGGACACAGAATCCCCAGGGGGGAGGAAGCGGCTTCCACACATACAGCGGGGGTTCCCATGGGGATTTGGAGCCAACATGTCTCCTTGTGGGCACGTTGGTTGTGTTGGTTACTTCTTCAGCCGTCTGAGCTTTTCAACAAGCATGAAGCCAATCACAAGGATGGAACTTTGGTATTGAAAAAGTGGCGAGGGACGACGGTCCACTGTAAACGCCTCACGAGTGACAAGTTGGTAGGGTGAAGGTGGCGCGCTAGCAGCACACTAATGGTGAGCTGGCAGCACAGTGGCATGTTATTGGGAGTTCAGTGGTCGGTGGCAGAATGGTGACTATTTGTGTCGCTCTTAAAGGAAAGCCAAGCTAGCGGTGGATAATTCTTGCATATTAAACGATGCGGCGTATTGTCAGTCTCCTGTCAAGCGGCTGTGAGGCCAAACGCTTCCATCATTCAGCTTTAACACGTTTATGATGAACATCACACAAACGGCAGCCAAGCAACGCCGCCGCCGCCACTGAGCCGCCGTGCTGCAGGTGATTGACAGCGGCGCTTTCACAGTCTATTATCGCACTAAACGACCAAGCGTCTCTGATAACGCCACTCTGACATCGTCTTCCTTTTACCAGAAAAGGCAATGACGAACTGTACGGTTTGGTGCTTCTCCCGACTCAGAATTTGTTATCATAAACGGCAGGAAAATAAAGAGTCAGCTGCGGCAGCATGAATGAGGGACTTGAAAGGGGCCTCAGGCTGCACGAACAACACAACTTGTGTGTGTAATTCGTTACATAAAGCAACTTGGCGGACTAAGATCACAACTTGCACCAGCGGTCAGACCGCTACGGTACGCAAAACACACGCCTCCATAGCCACAGCATCCTCCGCCTTCATGAAAGAACCTCCTCTGAACTTTTAGTTTTCTCATCCTTTCGGAATTTGGATTAGGGAGCAAAAAATCATATTAGACTGAACAGCGCTTTTCAAGGCACCCACAATGACGCTCATCAGTCCTCGGTCACACACTGCTGGTCTGGGTAGGCTAACGGAAACATGGCTGCCAACGACGCACCT
>NC_072821.1:1860000-1985000 GCF_027744805.1 Dunckerocampus dactyliophorus | reverse complement strand
AAACCTGTCTTAGCGGCCACCTGTATAGAACAGCCACCTGCCTATAGCAGCCACTGAAAAATCCCCCGCAGCAAATTTACATGTTATAGACCCTGTGTATAGCAGTCACCTGTCCAACGCGGCCAGCGGCCACCCATTTTGTCTCCCTTGGTCAATATCTGACTGCATATAGCGGCCAAATTACCAACTCAAGTAGAAGCTTCATGCACGAAAAAGTTTTGTTTTTCAATCAATGAAGCTGTCGTGTGTAGACTTTAATTACTGAGTCCTAGCTCAGTCACAATCATTCACAAGATCCACACAAACTGTCAGTTGTTCCACATAAAAAAGCCGTCTTCTTTTGAGCTTGCTATTTCCTGGTCAAACATGTAACTTTAAGAGCATTTGCACCAAAACATTACCGCAAAGTATGCTGGGAACAGGACGTGCTCCCAGCGACGCTACAATAAAAAAAAAAAACACACGCTAGCATGCATGCGGCAGCGGGAGCAAAACTGAGTTGGGTTGTACTTAATTGAAGTATTTTAGAATGTACTCAGGTTATTTTTCATCAATCCTCATCCACAAATCCATCAAAGTCCTCATCTTCTGTATTCGACACAAACAAAGCCGTCTTCTTTTCCGTTCGCTACTAGTCTGTTAACTTGTCAGTGTTATTCAGCTCCGAAGCAAAGAAGGAAACTTCTCCTGTTGCTTCTGCCAACTTTATTTATTGAACGCGGCCACCAGACAGCAGCTCAGAACACACACACATCTCTCAGCATCGTCTCTCCTTCCTGCTTGCCCACAAGGCAAAGGTTAAACAAGCCCCACTACATAGCTGTCCAGCCAATGCCTGTAAGAAATGACAGCGTTTATTTCCTGGTGTGCACTGGTCAATACTGTAATGCCGCTTGTTGTGGGGAAGGAGAGACTCACGTCGCCGATGCACTTTAATGGCTTTATTAACAGCGGAGAACACTGCAGGACTTTACATCCACGCCAACATAAACACACTTCCCAACTCTCTCCAAACTCACAGCTAGCACTGAGCCTAGCTCTCCTGCTCGGGACGCCCACCGTCACTTCCTGTCACTTCCTGATGAACTAAAGCTGTAATGACACTCTGCCGTATAAAAAGTAAAATATTAAAAACAAGCGTAAGACATTACTAGCACAGCTTTGTTCTGTGGGTCGTGGATATATTCTATCAGTTATTATTAAGCCTCTAGCTTCCTTTTAGTAAGTAAAAGCCTTGGCTATGATTGCACTACATTGTCATGTAGACCTACAAAGTACACTTGGAAGAACAAGAGGTGAATAAATGTATTGCAACTGATGTGAAACTGATGAGGGGTAGGATTAAATAAGCTTTGCTTCTTACTACTCCTTTTTGAACATGCAAAATTGTGAATTGTACTATGTGATGTGCTACTGTTTGACTCATGCATGTTCAGGATTAAAACCATGAACCATGATAATAACAAGCCTAGTAGTGCTGTACAACTTTTATCCGCAGTCCGCAGTGCCCTCTACTGGTCACCATTATTATTATTACTATTTTCCCTTTCTTTTGTTTTTTTTTTTTCCTCTACTGGTCAACATTCAAACTGGACGCCAACCTGTCTATAGAGGCCACCTGTCTATAGCGGCCACTTTTGCAGACTCCCTCTAGTGGCTGCTATAGACAAGTTTGACTGTATATATATATGCATGCCCTTATTGTTGTATTATTGTTAGTCTATGTTCCATGTTGCACCAAAAGAAAACTGCTAGTTTGTGAAGCCTTTTGCTGACAGCAGCAATGAAACCATCCTGGTTGTCATTCAGGACTGAGGGCTACCATCTTTTCCGTTTTGATGCAGTTCTGTCAGTGGATGTCTGGTGAGCGTTGTGAAAGTAACGAGGGCGACCATTTTCCCAATTAATCACATGATTACGCAACAAAAGCAGAGTGCAGCACGACGCTAATAGCTGCTATCCTCCGCTCGCGGATAAAGATCCAGAACGGGGGCCATTAGGGGCCACGGAAGCACTGATCCGTTAAAGCGATAGGATGTAGACATGTGTGCTAACGGCTAACAGGCTAGCGCACATGTGAGTGGCTGTGATGCATCAACTTAATGAAGGCGCCTGCAGTAGAGGGAGAGGCCGTTACATCACAACAACAACATCCTTTTTGCATCCCTGCTCGAGCCCCCCCCCCACACACACTTTGTTCATCTGTGCTGCTCCGGTCAGCGCGGTGCAGATGTTACCCCCGCATGTCCACTTCTGGCTGCCATCATTAGCTCCACTCAGCGCTCATCTGGGTCTCCCTCTGCCCTGGTGCCCCGCCGCCAGGCTACGAGCTCACGCTGCGTGTGCGCTTCTGACCCCCCAGGTATCAGGGTCTCCGTTCCAGGAATATGGCTTTACTTCAAAAGTGAATTTTACAGTGGCTTGTACCACTTCAGATTGCTTTTTGTTTTAAGTACACCCTGCAGTAATCCCCCAGGGGGGAATTGTCTTCACACTTCACGCTGTATTTACATGATGCAGCATGCAGCTCATCCTCGGCACGCATGCACGCATGCACAGACAACCCTCACACGCTACGGCGCTAAAGCACGTCAGCATTTTTCTTTCACTGCAAACACAAAGAAAAGAGTCTGGAAGGAATCTGACAAAGTGTTCTACGAAGTACGCCTCTAAAGCGTTCCATGCAGCGAGCGTCCGAGGGTTACTACGCACGTCTTGCTTTTTCTTTGGCTTTTTTGCCACACACCAAGCGTGCCCTCATTTGCTATCGATGCAGAGTTTTGTGGTTTTATGGCTTATTTTTACTCTTGCACACCTGTACTCGACGAATGCCAAAACAAATGAAAACACCCCGAGTGTGTCTGACTTTAAATGATAAATCTTCAACTCACTCAAGGCCAAAGACGTATTTATACGGTTTCATCCCAAGCGCCCGATCCCAACAGCGTATTTGCACGTCTTTTACGTTTGTTTGTTGCGCAAGAGGCAAGAAGAGGCGGTGACGCAACTCTCCACTGATGATCTTCACTTCAGAGCACATTTAAAGCCATTAAAATGGCCACAAGGGGGCAGAAGTGCATTTGATGAGAGCGCGGCAGGGATCACGTGGACGGACAAATCACACACGACGGGAAGGAGGAAGTGAGAGCGCGTGTGTAGCGTGCAGAAGGTCACGCTTTGTAGAGCAATGTTAACGCACGCGCGCACACACGTGGTTTTTCAGTATGAAAAACGGCAAAGACGCCTGTTCACGTGTCACGTAAGGATCGCGGCTGATGGGAAGAATTCCCCCCAGAAAGTGCTGTTTTCCTTGAAGAACTTTAGATTTGACCATAAATAGCGGTTGGCTTCTTTTTACACTTTTAAGACTGACTTCCAACCAAGAGGAAGGAGCACTAAATATTCTACTCAGGCAAAAATGTAAAGCAAATAAAAAGCAACCAATTTGAAAACGTACCAGGAAGTAACTTTCAGTGGGGATGCTGCAAAACAACTCCAACTTTTGAGGGCTTCTTTTAATGCCTTTTTTTCTATTTTAGTCATCCCCCCCTCCCCGAGAATTAAAAATGCAGCAAAGTACAATACTTTTTTAAACATAAAAAAATACTCAATTACATTATGTAACTGAGTAAATCACGTTATGTTTTTTATTATTTGAAATTATAAAGTAAACTTGAACAAAATTTATTTTTACGTAATGAATTAAAAACAACTCAATGTCGTTTGTTGCTTTCCACCTGTGCTGAAAACCTTGTCAAGTTGGACGCGGTTTAACCCTGGAACAGATGACTTCCATCTACATGACTTTTGCATACCATAGAACCCCACATGTAGTAATAAGAATAATATTAATAACCATAGAACCCCACATGTAGTAATAAGAATAATATTAATAACCATAGAACCCCACATGTAGTAATAAGAATAATATTAATAACCATAGAACCCCACATGTAGTAATAATATTAATAACCATAGAACCCCACATGTGGTAATAAGAATAATATTAATAACCATAGAACCCCACATGTAGTAATAAGAATAATATTAATAACCATAGAACCCCACATGTAGTAATAAGAATAATATTAATAACCATAGAACCCCACATGTAGTAATAAGAATAATATTAATAACCATAGAACCCCACATGTAGTAATAAGAATATTAATAACCATAGAACCCCACATGTAGTAATAATAATATTAATAACCATAGAACCCCACATGTAGTAATAAGAATAATATTAATAACCATAGAACCCCACATGTAGTAATAAGAATAATATTAATAACCATAGAACCCCACATGTAGTAATAATATTAATAACCATAGAACCCCACATGTAGTAATAAGAATAATATTAATAACCATAGAACCCCACATGTAGTAATAATAATATTAATAACCATAGAACCCCACATGTAGTAATAAGAATAATATTAATAACCATAGAACCCCACATGTAGTAATAAGAATATTAATAACCATAGAACCCCACATGTAGTAATAAGAATAATATTAATAACCATAGAACCCCACATGTAGTAATAAGAATAATATTAATAACCATAGAACCCCACATGTAGTAATAAGAATATTAATAACCATAGAACCCCACATGTAGTAATAAGAATATTAATAACCATAGAACCCCACATGTAGTAATAAGAATAATATTAATAACCATAGAACCCCACATGTAGTAATAAGAATAATAATAACCATAGAACCCCACATGTAGTAATAAGAATATTAATAACCATAGAACCCCACATGTAGTAATAAGAATAATATTAATAACCATAGAACCCCACATGTAGTAATAAGAATAATATTAATAACCATAGAACCCCACATGTAGTAATAAGAATAATATTAATAACCATAGAACCCCACATGTGGTAATAAGAATAATATTAATAACCATAGAACCCCACATGTAGTAATAAGAATAATATTAATAACCATAGAACCCCACATGTAGTAATAAGAATATTAATAACCATAGAACCCCACATGTAGTAATAATAATATTAATAACCATAGAACCCCACATGTAGTAATAAGAATAATATTAACCATAGAACCCCACATGTGGTAATAAGAATAATATTAATAACCATAGAACCCCACATGTAGTAATAATAATATTAATAACCATAGAACCCCACATGTAGTAATAAGAATAATATTAATAACCATAGAACCCCACATGTAGTAATAAGAATAATATTAATAACCATAGAACCCCACATGTAGTAATAATAATATTAATAACCATAGAACCCCACATGTAGTAATAAGAATAATATTAATAACCATAGAACCCCACATGTAGTAATAATAATATTAATAACCATAGAACCCCACATGTAGTAATAAGAATAATATTAATAACCATAGAACCCCACATGTAGTAATAAGAATAATATTAATAACCATAGAACCCCACATGTAGTAATAAGAATAATATTAATAACCATAGAACCCCACATGTAGTAATAATAATATTAATAACCATAGAACCCTACATGTAGTAATATTAATAATAATAATAAACATACAACCCCACATGTAGTAATAATAATAATAATAACCATAATAATAATAGTACATTGTTGACTGTGCAGTTGTGACAACTGCTTGAGTGTGCACTTTTCCGTATCTGCAGTCTCTGCGACATTTCGTGAACCTCGACATTACTCGCGCTCGGCCGCAACTCCTCATGTGTCACAAGCGTTTATGTTCCGCGGGTCCTCGCCGAGTCATCGACGCTGAGCTGGGGTCAACGAGAGAGAGAGAGAGAGAGAGAGAGAGAGAGAGAGAGAGAGAGAGAGAGAGAGAGAGAGAGAGAGAGAGAGAGAGAGAGAGAGAGAGAGAGAGAGAGAGAGAGAGAGAGAGAGAGAGAGAGAGAGAGAGAGAGAGAGAGAGAGAGAGAGAGAGAGAGAGAGAGAGAGAGAGAGAGAGAGAGAGAGAGAGAGAGACATCACGACATCACTGGAGGAAAGGAATGTGCTAGCATGAGAGATACGGTCACGGGGAACAATGATTAGGCCGCCCTTGTTCCTTCCGTTTGTTGATCCATTTGAATGCTTGCTACAACTGAAGGCACGTTTGTTTGGACAAATATGATGATGACACCAAGCGTAGCTCAGAAGAGTTGAATTTAAGAGCTGCTATTCTTGATCATAACCAAAGGACTTCAGTTCTTGCATGAATAGCTATAGCATTGTACTGCCAAACATGTTACCTCCAGGCGCCCTACAGCCGCAAACTTCTGCCTCCGTTCAGCATGTACGACCCCCCCTACTGGTAACAGTCGTAACTACAGTAAGAGACACATGCAACAGAGCACAGATGGATCGCTCTAATACACCACAAGAACACCATGCACGTTCATACGCTGTAAAAAAAAAAAAAAAAAAAAAAAACACGTGCAAAATTACACTTAATCCACAAAAGGTGAACCGCGACGTAGCCAGCGTGCACTGGACACGTTTCCATAAACGGAGCAAATTAGAGCCTACGATGAACGAAAAACAATTCAGTCTTGCATGATTGTAACGTTTATGTTTTCGGAAACATCAGCGATAATTTTCAACAAATGATTCAAAAAAATTTCAAGTAAAAAAAACAACCCCAAAAGCCTCAGGAAAATGTAGACATTTCAAAACTAAAACGGCTTCACTGAACCCAACACAAATTTTCGGAATCACCAGCGAAAATCACAGGCCTACAACAGCATTTCCTTTTTCAAACCAAGATCGTTTAGTCTTCAACTAACCTGACAGGTTTTCGACAGGTTTTGGCCTTGGGCATGTGGAGGGGAGGCGGGGAGATCTATTGAAGGCGGAAGCGTGAGCGCCACATGGGGTGGAGGGCTAGACGTGCTAATCTGCTGTGTTATGCTAGCCTGAAGCGAGGGAAAATAGAGCTATATGCTCTAGTTTCCCCTCTGACACGTGATCTTAGCACTTTCTCGGAATATGACGAGTTTCTTCCCGTTTGGTCTCGTAAATTTACGACTTTATTCTCCAACCTCAAGCTGATCTTACTGTCCCTCAGTGGCAGCCCTAATACTTACATCGTGGTACTCCAAGTTATTTCGGTAAACGTTCCGGGTGAACGTGACGTACGAGTTTGCTTTTTGCTGGGTCACCTCGGAAAGAAGGCGGCCTGAGTTCATCGCTTGGTTTCACTGACGAGATAGCAAGAAAAGCCTCGGTCGAGCCTCAAACCTACAGCCTTCTTGCTGTGAGTCATCAGCGCCAACCGCTAATCCGCCGCACGGCCTTGAAAGGAGCATCCTAAGAGCTGCTCGGAAGTCGTTTGAGAGCCAATCGACACTTCCTGTTTGCTCATTTATAAGCCAGCGCAGCTGCCAAGTGGAGCGCTTCCTCCTATGGAAGGAGCACAAAGACATCCTCGTCATCTGCTCAGGCGGCCGGCCAGCCGCCGCCACGCTGCTCGTCTGTTCAAAAGCCACGAGCAGAGAGCGAGAGAGAGTCGGACGTCGAGCACGTCAAGTGTCACGTTGCGACTCACGCGGATCTGAGCGTGCTCGTCGGCAGCCAACAAAGTTTGCGCACCGGCGTCTCCTGACGGCAGCCAAGCCACCCCGAGTGGGGAAACTTCAGACAATAAAAAAATAAATCCTGCCAGGTGATTTTTGTCAACTGCAGCCAGTTGGTGCGCAGATCGCGCCAGACAGGCTGCGATGGCTTGTAGCTAAAATAGAGACCGCAGGCTCTACGCCGTCTTTGCACAGAGCTCGCATGCTGGCGTTTGGTTGGCGTATACGTTGATGCAGGTGATGCACTGTTCCAGTAGAATTCAAATCAACTACATTTGATGGCACACATTTCTGTGGTTAGCGATAACCATTATGTAGTGCTGTAACGACACACTTTAGCAGCTAGCAGCTTTAGCATAGCATGGCTAACGGAATGCTTGACACAGGTTAGCGTCTTACATTTACATACAGTAATAACAAAACACTTCTCTAGACGTCTATTGTTACTTTCATGTTTCTAGATTTGTGTAGCTAACAGCGATGGAAATTTCGGCGCGGCTCACTAAACAGAGCTCGCTCTTTCGGCTCCCGAGTGGCTCCTCGTATTTAGTAGTAGTAGTAGTAGTAGTACTTTATTAATCCCACAGCAGGGAAATTCACCTGTTACAGCAGCAAGCAAGATACACAAGTAAAGAATGCATAGTGACATAGTGAATACAAAATGGTTCAGGTCATTTTGTGAATTGAATTACTAATGTAAAAAATATGTGATATCAAACCTCAATGAGCAGCTACAAAAATATATTAGAATGTTATATTATAAATAAAATACAAAGACCAACCTCAGTAGACAAATTCGGTCAAATCTCTTCATGCTAATTTCTCACAAACGAATCGGCTCTCAGAGCACCACAGCGTGTTTAACCCTGCCCCTCCTGCTGCTCAGCGTGAACACAGAGACGCCGCCACACGTCCCGACCAATGACAATCGTCTTTAACAGAAAAAAAGAGGGAAAAAAACCTAATCGGCTCTTAATTGGCTCCCAACGACACGAGCCGGCTCCTGTCTTTCATTTCAGAGCCGTTTAGTTTGTGACCGACACGTCAGGAGTAGCTAAGCAGTTCTGACAGCTACAATAAGCTAACACTTAGCAGTCTTGAAACAAGCTGTTAAGTCGTTCCATTTAATAATAATACATTAGTTTGTTCATGTGTTAGCGTGTTGTTAGAATCACATTGCTAATGTAGGTCTGAGCTTATTTGCGCTAATTACAACCTGTAACTGCTAAGCAATTCAAAGTAGCCAGTTAAGTGTGGCTAGCATAAAACTTACAGGAGCGGTCTTGATGCAGGCTGTTAGCTGCTGGTTACATTTGCTGGCTGGTTTTAGCCTAGCGGGGGCTGTTGTTAGGTTTTAGCTTAGCATGACTAATGTAATACGCATGCTGTTACCCGCTTCCACTAAAACGACAAATAACACATTGGTTTCATATAGCGCTTCTCTAGATAGCCAAAAAAGCTTGAATGAGTTGATTTGTTAGATTTGCGTGGCCAAAGGAAGTCTTGTCAGTTCTGACGTGGTTCCATTAGGCAGCTTGTTTAAGCCTATCGTGGCTAAAGTGCGACTCAGCAGTTCTGACACATGCTCTTTCTTCAAATAGCCAACATTAAATAGCTAACATTAAACACACGCTGTGGTGCTCTTAGAGCCGATTCGTTTGTGAGAAATTTGCATGAACAGATTTGACCTATTTTGACTCTGAGGTCTTTGTTTTTGTATTTTATTTAAAATATAACATTAAAATATATTTTAGTAGCTGCTCATTGAGGTTAAAAGAAATCCAATTAAATACTAAACATTTGGATCGTGTATTTTTACATAACAAATTCATTTTTCACAATACACATAATGTGGTAATAAATGAATTTAAGACAAAAAAAATTGGAGGAGCCACTTGGGAGCCGAAAGCCAACGGCTGTTTTTAGTGAACCGATCCAAAAGAGCCGGCTCTCTAAAAAGAGCCGAAATTTCCATCACTAATACCTGAACATGAACAGCTGGTATTGGAAGTATCACTACTTCCTATTTCCCACGACTGAAGTTTGTGGAAAGCCATTTTGTAATTTTAGCGTAACCAACAAAACAATATCCCGCTCGCCCTGGGGGAGTTTAAATCATGCTTCAGCCTGTCGAGAGCCACCTTAAAAGCAACATTCAGCGTCACGTGGTAAGCCGAGCAGTGTCTTCTGCACTTCACATGACAACACGAGGACGTTGGAGGTTGGAGGACACAACATGGCTGCTCTCCGAAGGGCCGCCGGGCACTTCACCCTCCCTCCCCCTCCTTGGCAAGCAGCGTGCCAGGAGCGGGCTGTGTGTGTTTGTGCGCGCGCGCGGAGGTGAAATGTCGAGCAGTAAATGCAAATTCATGCTGACAAGCGGCGCGGAAAACATGTTCTGCGCGACTCGGAGGACCCGTGATATTTGCCAAAGTCAAAGCCAACATGTCAGCCCAGCCCGAGGAGGAAGTTACGTCATAGCAGAGTTCACGTGCAGCTCAGCCGGCCGACGAGTTCCACTTGGACGATGGAGGTGTACCTTTTTCGGGGCTTCCAAACCCGCTGCCGCTTTGTGTTGTCGCTACTAAGAGTCTTTTAACACATACCGTGGAAGCTCGGTATTTTGTCATTAATCCGCAAAGTACGCTGTGTCTCCCCGAAAACATTCCCCCTCGCAATTTGCGTTATAGGTTCCTACTTGGAACATGAACACAGACGCTACCCGCACACTGACAGATGCCTTGAAAGCAGTCTCCCAACGGCGCCCCCTGTCGTCAATGTCCATCTGTGCTACCTCCTGTACTCCCATCCTGACTTCTCTTCTACTTCAAGGTCAACCTGCCGGTGAACTCCCAAATATAAACACCTTGTTACCCCTGCTCCCTCTCAATCAACATCCATATCCTACGGCTTCCTCGGGGGAAAAAAACAAAGCATGAGGAATTCTGTGTCATCACAAATCTGGATGGTGGTTAAAAAAAAGTGAAGTGATTAATGCTGAGTGATGAGGGCCTACTAGTGAGTCGGTAACCCGGCAACAGCGTCAAAGCGAGTCAAGCCCAGCATTGGTCACGCAGGACTCCATCATGCAAACATTACGTGTGTGTGTGTGGCCTGCAGCTGTTTCCTAAAAAAATAAATACGATAGAGGAGTAAATCAGATTAATTACAAGAGGGATTGGCTAATTTGCGGCTGCTGTCAGTTGTAGCTCAGGTGCACAACTTAGTTGTGACTAAAAGCTGATTAGCAGACATCCTCCTGAGCCGCTGCTCGGCAGGATTACTGCAGAGCGCCAACGGCCGGCTCACGTCACAGAGAAGCAACTTGATGCCTTTTTAACACCTCGCGCTCGGGGATGACGAGGAACAGACGAGCACGCAGCAGATTCCCAACTGCCGTGCCCGAGAGACACCGTCAAATGATCCAGTTTCACCGGACGTACCCGAAAGTGATCATTCACACGCCCTCTTCCTGCGTCTTTGAGGGAACCACAGCACAAAAGCAACCATGTTGGAGAGAATCAGGCAGTGGTAGAGGACCACAATACATTCCACAGGACATCTTCTGCATGGTCCTCGTGCATTCTGATGCACGCGCTAGAAAAGCCACATTGGGAGTGTGCTGGTTCCCCCTGGTGGCAGAAATGGTAAGTTACAGCTTGAAAGAAACATGACGATTGTAGAGTGGAATGGTGATCAAATCATTGTGATGTATTGTGAGGCAGGTGTGTGTGCGTCAGTCTGGGCCAGGGGACATCTGCAGCCCCCGTAATATTTGTTACAATTAAAAGAACATTATCAAGGCAGTTTAGGGCCACACCTATTTTTTGTTGTTTTTTTTTTTAAAGAAAGAAAAAGTATAGGCCTCTACTTGCATATTCAGGAAATATTTAGCAAATTAACAACTTTAAAAAATGCAATGTCTCATCTACAATTATAATTGCCTTTCAGTGGCCCAATAAGTCACATTCATCAGGACATTTACGTACAGCGTTTCCTCGTTTATCACGGGAGACGGGTTCCCCAAAATAGCCCACATTAAGTCAAATCCGCAGTATTTTCCAATGATTCAGTATGTTTTCAGGCTGTAAAAGCCCCCACCAGACACTCTATACACACTTTTCTCAGACAGGCATGAACATTTTCTCACATTTTAAACACTCCAAGTTCAAATTTCGTTTGAATTTTAATGATCACACTAGTAGGTCGGACACAAAAGAAGAAATTAGAAATCATGAAGCGACTCATGCTTATTTCACTCCTCTGACCGTGCCCCATACTGTTGTTTCCTTCTTAAAACATACTGCTCCTGTCGTCCTATTTTCCTATTTTCGCACGGTTAGCTGGTTTGGTAGCCGTGACCATGGATAGAGATAGATACCGCATCGAGCGCGGAGCCGTACGTCAACGTTGCCGCCATATTGGATGTGTCAAGGCTGCGCTGTAAATGAATACAAGTCAGTGTCCTGACTTTCATAAAGCAAGGATATTAGCGTGTGTGAATGTATAAACGAGAGGAATTCAATGACATGTCTTTGTAGAAAGGAGTACATTGTCTTGCATTCATTGACAGCGCAGCTTTGACCCATCCAATATGGCGGCGACGTTGACGTCTATCTTTCTATGGCCATGACCACAACAGGAGACGGCACGAAGGAGATTGAGTGACAGTGGTCTACAGCCAATCAGGACGCAGAAGACAATGGGCGGTGCAGATCGAAGAGAGAGAATAGAGCGACACCGCCGCCTCCTGCAAAGGCACAAAACTACAACACTCAAAGCGATTCTTCTTAAAGGGCCAGCCTGCAACAGCGTTCATACACTGTTAACAAAAATACATTTAAAAAATAGCCAAATAGCCAGTTCACAAAAGGTGAACCACGACAGAGCGAGGGAACACTGTAACGGAATTTTTTGCCTTTCAAATGTTTGAAAGGAAATAAATATGCAAAAAAATTTAAATAAAAATTCATAAGCAAAATTTATAAAAATGTATTAATTTTTAAATTTCAGTTGATAAAAATTGAGTAAAAAAAAATTCAGTGCATATCAATATTTCAAAAATCACACACAGGGTTGTGTAAGACCTGTGTCACATGACTGTGCTCTTTTTACCTGATTGGCTGGCTCCGAGACCCAGTCGATTCATTTGGTCCCAATTTCCCCGAGATGTACGGTACGCGTACAATGTCAAACATCACATTTGCACTGAATGTTTTAAAACACTATTTGAGCAAACTTCATTTCTAAACTCCATATTTTAATAAATGGAATTTAAAATCATTTTATTTTGCTTACAAATGTTTGACATTTTCAGCATAAAATCATGTTAAAAAAAATTCACAACATTCAAACGCAAAAACTCAGTTAAAGTTGAATTGCATTGAAATGAATATCATCACAGTGGCGCGGCGCCTGTATTCTTTCATTGAAAATCTCTATGTGGGCCTGTGGGCCTTGGTAGAAACAAAGTTTGGACAGCCCAGTTATGAGGATTACTAGCGTGTTCTTTTTAGAATGCTTAAAACCTAAACACAGACTTTAGGATGTAAATCTATTTTTAAATCATTATTTTTGGTGTTAAAAAACAAGGGGATACGGGAAAGTCAGCCTTTGCCAATAGAACGCATGCACCAATTTTTTCTTTTCTTTTTTTTCTTTTCCTTTTACATAAAAACTTTGGAAATACCCGATCTTTACTGGCATGAGCTAAATGTCCAAAAACAGCCAATCAAATGTAATTTCTCATTAATAATAAACCTTATGTTTCAATAGCGTTTTTCAAACGTGTTCTTTCTTTCTTTTTTTTTTTTTTTAAACAAATGTGTGATTATATTTTCAATGAATGAAAGTTCAACCGGTAGCTCCTTATCAGAGAAAGCTAAGTATATTTTGTTGTTTTTTGGGGTAAATTAGTCATTTTCATTTTTACTTTGGAGGTGCTTGCATTGTACTGAGCAGCAATGATGTTATGTTTGAATTCACTTTTGAATTAAAGCAAAAAAAGAAGAAACTTATAGTTGCTGTTCAGTGAAAAATATGAGAAACAGCAAGAACAAAAAAACTGTTTCTGGGGAAAAAACAAAAGCCACTGACAAATGACTGAACAATAAGGTACCAGTTCAGTGTGTGGACCAAAATGATGTTGCTAGTCAGGATGTTTGAGCCTACGGGCAAAAGCCATAGCAAAAGTTCAACTGACTTTTTAAAAAGAAATTTCACTTCTGGTCCCAGTGGCCACTTCTTGTATCTGGCATCCTCTAGGGTCAAAGGTTGAGTTTCATTGCCCATCAAGAAAATCAGCCATTAAAAGGAAAGCGGTCACCTTCAAGCCCCCAGTTGGGTTTCCAAAAGGCGTTGTGGGCCGTCTGGTCTTCAGTGAGGGCACCGTCATGCTTGGCAGGAGCGTGTGGCTTATTGGTGAGACACATGCAGCCGGATCAGGGCGGTGGGCTGGAGCTGGCGTCACGTGACCGGGTCAGGACGGTCGCAGCCGTGGGCGCTTCCAAGGTTATGTAACCCTCCTGTGGTTTATGGCTGTCGCTGCTGCAGAGGCTGATGGGAATGAAAGCAGCATCTCCAGGCGATCAAACGCTTACGTACAATGACACTGATAACTCGCATTTTAGGATAGGGGTGTCCAAACTTTTTCCACCAAAGGCTGTGTACCGAAAAATCAAAAGGATGCTGGTTGGGCCCCCCTTAGCAGCAACAACTGCAATCAAGCGTTTGGTTTGGATCATTGTTGGTTTCAGCTTGAGGTCACCAACAGATGGCCGGGAATACTCCTTCAGCAGAATTCATGCTTCCATTGATCACAGCAGGCCTTCCAGGTCCTGAAGCAGCAAAACAGACCCAGACCATCACACTACCACCACTATATCTTCTTACTGTTGCTATGATGTTCTTTTTACTTTTATGCCAGATGTAATGGGACGCACACCTTCCAAAAAGTTCAACTTTTGTCTCCTCAGACCACAGAATATTTTCCCAAAGGTGTTGGGGATCAACAAGATGTTTTCTGGCTAAATTCAGATGCCTTAATGTTGTTTTTGTTCAGCAGTGGTTTTGGTCTTGGAACTCTGGCATGCAGGCCGTTTTTGCCCAGTGTCTTTCTTATGGTGAGTCATGAACACTGACCTTAACTGAGGCCTGCAGTTCTTTGGATGTTGTTGTGGGGTCTTTTGTGACCTCTCGGATGAGTCGTCGCTGCGGTCTTGGGGTCATTTTGGTTAGCCGGCCCCTCGTGGGAAGGTTCACCACTGTTCCATGTTTTGGCCATTTGTAGATAATGGCTCTCACTGTGGTTTGCTGAAGTCCCAAACCTTTTTTTTACACTGACAGATGTCAATTCATCTCAGTTAAGTTTTAACAGGGGGCATGTAGGTTTGGATTTTTTTTCTCCCTTAAAAAGAAAGTTTCATGTTGTCATTGACTAATATTTACATTTGTGTGATGATCTGAAACATTTAAGTGTGACAAAATCAGGAAAACCACCACTGTATGAGACTTTTTGTAACACCCGGTTTTCATTTGTAATGTTAGTCACAGTTATATTTTGTGAGATGATTTGCCTGAAGAAGGAGATGGGAAGACCTGGGTTTGATTCTCCCTTGGGCATTTCTGTGTGGAGTTTGCATGTTCTCCCCGTGCGTGTGTGGGTTTCTCTTCGGGTACTCCGATTTCCTCCCACATTCCAAAAACATGCATGTTAGGTTAATTGGCGACTCTAAATCATCCATAGGTATGAATGTGTCGATATGTGCCCTGCCATTGGCTGGTGACCCGTCCAGGGTGTACCCGCCTCTCGCCCGAGGTCGGCTGGGATAGGCTCCAGCATACCGCCACCCTAGTGAGGATAAGCGGCATAGAAGATGGATGGACTTGCCTGAAGGCAACGCTAGGTGAGTGATGGACAGTTTACCCGACTGATGTCTACTTGTACTTTGTTTGTTTTTTATACACGGAGGTCCATTTTGTGTTGAGCTGTTTAAAAAAAACAAAACAATGTTTAATAAACAAGAATTTGCATGAAGCAAACATATGATCCAGTCTCATGTTGAAAACATGTTTAAAAACTTCAAAACGATCTTTCAAAAAAGGTACACTTATAAAGAAAAACATTTCTATTTGTGATTAATTATGAGTTAACTATGAAGAAATGCAATTAATCTCGATCAATATTTCAATCAATTAACAGCCCTAATATTTATATAAAATTCTGTGAGGTTTCAGGAGACGTAGAAGGACTGTGTGCGCTGGCTCTCTAGTCAGATGGAATGATTTATTCATGATAGCATAATAAAACAATGAACATTGAAAGCACTGACAGTTGAATGGAAGGCCTCTCACACACAGCATGCACCGAACAACCGCGACGTTCCCGCTCAACATTCCGAACGCCGGACACTCACGGATACACCCCCCCCCCCTCCCTTTTTGTTTTGTAAATTCTCTGCCCCAGTCAGTTTGTCTTTTTTTTAATCCTTTAAATATATTTGATATAAAAAAACAAGCCCACGTATGATGAAACCACCATGTTCAGGGTCTCCTCCTCCCCTTCCTGTTATACTGTCACCCCCCCATGGTTCCTCCCAGTATAAGTCTTGGCTGGAGGACAAACGTGATACTGTCCCCCCCTCCCCTAAAAAAAAAAGTTTACTATCTTTGCAGACACAAAAAATGGGGGAGACGGCACTAAAAAAACGGTTTGATAACCTCCCTGAAAAGAAGAAAGCAATTAAAAAAAAGATGAAGTCATAACAAAAAAAAAAAAAAAAGACCACAGGAGTCCAAGAAGAAGTGCTGGAGGGACGTCTGGAGGCACTTTGGCACAGAGCGAAGGCCCCACACCCGACACCACGCCCAGCAGAGAGGGAGGGGGGCGGGGGGAACGATGGTGGTGGCATGCAGGCGGCAGGGGGGTTGGGCAGGGTGGGAATGAAGGAACAGGAGAGCAAGCACCTGACAAACGTGGAGGAAAAGGCCAGCCTCCCCTCCAGTTAATGCCGTGTTCAACAGAGGAGGGGTGGTGGTGGTGGTGGTGGAAGTAGGGGAGGGAGGAGGAGGAGGAGGAGGAGGAGGAGAAGACAAGGAAACATGGCCAAAGCTTTACAACACAAACAGGAAAACGCTCCTTAAAAGGGGAAGGAAGCAGGGGGAGGCAGTCCCACAGGCTGGAGAGGAAGTGTCACTGTGGTCCCTTGTTTGTTTGTCTTGTGGTGTGGGCTGCATCCTCCCCCCTCCCTCCCCCCACCATCCCCTTGCCGCCGCCTCACAGGTAGAGCTCCTTGGCTCTGATATGCTGCAGCTTCTCCCTAAGCATGCGAAAGGACGGCCGCACCGCCGGGTCCAAGGTCCAGCACTGCTTCATCAGGTCGTACACCACCGGCGGGCAGCCGTCGGGGGCATCCATCTTGTAGCCCTTCTCCACCCGGGGCACCACCTCTTTCAGCGGCTGGGAGGGAGGAAGGGGAAGGTGGGCGCGCACAAACAAGACAGCGTGACTCAGGTGTAAAAGATAGCATCAGCTGTGGTGTTACTGCACACGGGGGTCCACTCCCGGCCGAGGCTGCGACAGGAAGGGCACCCGGGGTAAAAACTAAGCCAAAACCATTCATGTGATTGACTTGCTGTGGCGGCCCGTCCGTTCACTGTAGTGATGAATGCTGCCACCCGCTGGTGGAGGTGACAACATTTTGTTGTAAAAGTAATTGAAATAGTTTTCACAAATTTTAAATGAGTCTCAGAGGTGCCACAATAGTTTATTGGAAGAGTGGTGGTATCATCTGTCGGGCAGCGGCTAATGTAGCGCCCACGGATAGCCTGAAAAGTGGTTGGACTGCCTGGGGGGGTCGTGCTGGAGGGCCATCAAGCTGATCTCACATCCAAAGTCTCCTTAAAGAAGGCGCCTGATCCTCTAAATTTCACCAGTGGTTTGGAACAAGTAAGTCAAATGTGTTTTTGTCTAAATTTTATGGTTCCCCTTTCATATCATACAGCCCAGGGGTCACCAACACGGTGCCCGCGGGCATCAGGGAGTCTCATTTATACATTTACACTTCATCTACAGTATGTGATCGCTATCAGTATCGGCCAATTTCACTTATGGATGATCGGTATCGGTACTGGCTGCACAACACCCTGATCGGAGCATCCCTAATATATACTGGAGGTGAAGGGCGCGTCTCCAAGAAGCACCTTTTACACGTACACGGTAACGCTGCGTGTGTACAACGCAGCAGATGCCATGTATCACGTACAGCAACATAACATAAAGAGTGGGGCAGGAGGACACAAACTAGCAGTTAGCAACACTAGCATAGCTATGTGAGCTAAGGAGCTAAGGTGCTAACACAGGGGTGTCCAAACTTTTTCCAGCGAGGGCCACATAGTGAAAAGTGAAAGGATGCAAGGGCAACGCACAGAGATATGCTAACAAGCCACAGTGTATGTAGCTCAAGAAAATACTGCATTACACTTTTGTAATATACTGTAGGTGAAATGCTACTAAAAATTGCATTTTTTCCATAATAATACAATTTTATTCTTGTAAAGTTGCAACTTTTGTTCTTCAATCGATTGACTTTTTTCTTATTTCCCCATAAAATGTTTTTCCCATTTCAGCTTTCCTCTTGTAAATTTTGTTGTAATTATAACTTTATATCTTTTAAAACAATAATGTATTTTTCTTTATTTCAACATTCTTACTAAAACGATTATTTTCCTCATTTTACAAGTTTATTCTCATAAAATTGCAACTTTTTTCTCATTAGAAAACTTTAATATTTTGACTTTACTCTGGTCAAATTTCTGCTGTCAATTTTTTTGTATAATTTTCCAAACATTTCAACTTTCTTCTTGTATACATTTTCTTCTAATATTTTGACTTTATTCCGATGTTATGAATTTTCCCCCAACCTAAGTTTCCAAAAATTACAACTTTATTCATTGTTTTTGTCTTTAAAAAAAACAAACTTTTTTGAATATTTCAACGTTATGCTACTAAAATCTATTACTTTTTCTATTACTTTATTCTTGTGAAATTATGACTTTTGATCAATTTTCCCATTTTTGCTGCTGCTGTTTTCTTTAAAGTGTTAAATTACGTTTTTAGACTGTGCTGCGTTTAGACTTGGACACCCTTGTGCTAACATCACACTCAGATTTTAACATCATTTTAGGTTAGTCTGTTTGCTGAAGAAAAACAAAATGACCAAATTTACAGCTCTCACGCGTGAAGCTGACTGACAGAGAGTTAAAGTACCAGGCTTGATTTTAAGATGTGTAGAAAAGCCTGCTTTGTTACAAAGTGGTTGTCGTACACACGGGGTAGGCTCGTCTAGGGGCGGGGCAGAGGTGGCAGCATGTCCATTAGGAAGGAGGTTTATCCTTCATGCTTATTTACTTAACTGCTGAGAGTAATGGGGGCTTATTTGCATCATTTGACTACTTGAGAGAAGGCCTTTCTTTGTACTAAAGCTCTGTGTCCTTTTATTCCGAGACCCTGGCAAAAATGCAGAGGAGTTACAATAATTCACTACTTCAGTCACATGAGTGATGTGTTTGCCTGATCAAGTTAGTTTTTTGTGCGCAATCCCGCACTTACAAAGAAATCTGTAAACAAGGAAGTGTGTGTGTGTACTGGGTGCTATAAATAGCTGTGAATAATGGTCATCTTCATTTGCCCTGTGTGGTGTTCAGGTACTCACAATTCGAGGGTAAGGCACGCGGCCGAAGGAGTAGATCTCCCACAGTAAAATTCCGTAACTCCAGACGTCCGACTTGGTGGAAAACCTCTGTGGAGAGGCAGTGATGCAAGAGAGCATCAGACTAAGCTGAGCTAGCTAAGGGACTCTGACCAAACGTCCCTCCTCTCTCACCTTCTCCCTGAGAGCTTCAGGTGAGGTCCACTTGACAGGCAGCTTGGCGGTGTCCTGTATGGAAGACGCCTCCTTCGTGAGGCCGAAGTCGCTGACCTTGGCGATGTTGTCGTCAGACACCAGCACGTTGCGAGCCGCCAGGTCTCTGTGGACGAAGTTGTTGGCCTCCAGGTACTCCATGGCCTCGCACACGTCACTGGAGGGGGGAGGATGTGTTTCATGCATGTGTTAGGACAGCATTTAGTAATCGACAGGAGAGGAAGACCACCACTCACAGTGAGAACTTTAGTAAGCAGTCCCCACCCAGCACCGTCCGTCCTCGGGAGCGCAGGTAGTCCACCAGGCTACCCTGTGACACAGTGGAGGAAACACGGCATTTGACTTTGAAACTCCGTGAGCTGCCAAGTCTCTGACAGCTGCAGGGTGTGAAACCATTTCATTGGTACCTTGGCCATGTATTCTGTGACAATGTAGAGGCTTCCCCTCTCCTCCACGATGACTCCCAGCAACTGCACCAAGTTGTTGTGTCTCAGTTGCCTGCATCCATCCACACAGAAGCTTCAGCTCCAAAGCGTCCGTGAACATCTCAACAAACGATTCGTCACATGCATCCTGAAAGAACACCGACTTGACGATGCTGCTTACGTCATGACGGAGGCCTCTGCGATGAAAGCCTGTGCTGTGGCGTCGTTCTTGATACACTTGACTGCCACTTTGGTCCCCCTGTAGTCTCCCACCATGACATCTAAAGAGGACCCAAAAGAGGAGGGGATCAGCTGGACACAGTGATTACTTTTATTAACGTGATTCTGACCTCCAAACTCTCCTTTGCCGATGGTCTGCAGGAGTTTCAGCTCCTTCCTGTTCAAGGCCCAGCCGCCTGCGGGAAGACCAGACGTGAGTGATGCACAAGTACTGTTTGGTTTAATCTAGTGCACAAATTCCATAGTACATGCTAGTAGAATAGTATCAGTACCCATCGACAGGTCTGATGTTGAACTAGATGGAGGTTGGAATGACAAGTGGGGGGGTTAGCAGCTTAGCTCTGACCTTGCTGCTGCTCAGCAGTCAGACAGATAAGAGGAGCCCTGTGGCGTTAAACGCGATTACCGCTTTTGTCCGACTTAATGTTTACGATGGGGAAATGCACAGTGACGCCCCCCCCCCACAACGGATCAGTTTAATGAGCCCACAGTGTCCTTACTCCTGGAGAACTCGTCCTGCGCCGCCACGGTGCCCTCCATCAGCTTGGGTTTAATGAGGCTGGTGCAGAGGCCATCTGCGTCTTTGGTGTAATGCTGCAAGAAGAGACAAATGACCTTTAACGTTCGATTATACACTTCAAGTCATTATTGTTTTCTTCGTAACAGAATCTCGCACAAAGATGTAAGCCATTTCCACACAGGAACACAAGTAGTTAGCTGTCAGTGTCAGGTGGTAAATCCCTCACGTACAAGGACTTTATACGCTGCCTGCCTGGCGGGGCCACTTAAGTAAAGAGCTTGGCTTCTCAAAACAATATGCGTTGAAAAAGAACAATACATTTGCCTCACAAAAATGCCTCCTTGAAAAAAAAAAAAATCAGACCTCCCAATCGCTCAGCGTTACTCTCCCGTCATATCACTGCGCGCCGTCGCCTGTCCACTGCTGTGCATGTGCTCCACAACGGAACTACGGCCCTCATCAACGATATCCGCAAGTCACAGTTGATGTAGTCCACTGCTGATGGGGGAGTCATACAACTTTATGGGGCTATATTCGCCTAACTATAAATGCTTTGTCCACACCCATTCTTAAACCGGTTTCAGTTCTGGTCCAGGACCTGCTGATTACACCAAGCAAAGGAATCACGTAGATTAAAAACTGCACTGAAACGTGAATCACTGTAGGTTGAATCTGCAAATACATCAATAGCGCTTAGCGTGTAAACATTTGTGGGAGAGCTCCTAAATACAAAAATAAGACTTCTGAAGTACGTCTGATGTTTCCGGTTCCCGCAGAGGAGAACCTGCAACAGGCGCTGTGAGCGGGAGCAACATCAAAACCGAGAGCAGATAAATGACGGTTGCCTCCTTTCAGGATGAGACGCTCTCATCTTTTTGTGTTTCAAGTGCTTAAGGATGGTGTCACATCCTTTGTGCTTCAGAGGTTTCCCAAGGGACCTTTTTTGCAGTTTCACTCCTTCAAACTATGAGAGTATGAAACGCAAACTACACGTGCTTTCAGTGGTTTTTGGGTTTAAAAACAAAAGTGTTAGCTTTGCAGATCCCAGCTAAAAACTCATTTATTGCTCACTTTTCCCTGCACATTTATTTTCATCTTTAGATATATTTTTACTTTTGTTAATGTTTTATTTTATGTAATGTTCTTGTGTTGTGTGTTCTTAAATAAAATGTATTATGTGTATGTACCAATAATTTTTTAGTACAACCTGTCATTGTCCAATAACAAGCATCTATTAGGTGATTTTTTAAAATTATTTTTTTACCTGCTCTTTTCATTTCATTTCATTTGACCAACGGCAACAATAACCACTTGGCATGCAACTCCGAGATGCATGCTTGTCATTGGCCATCGGTGACATCATCATTGTTGCAGGTCCACTGCAGAGCAGTCAGAGCATGAAAGAGTGAGGTGACGGTTATGCGATGACAAGTAAAAGGTCACATAGAAAGGAAAAGAGGAACCTCTGCTGGATGGCGACAGGATGTAGCATGCCAGTGTGTGTGTGTGTGTGTGGGTGTGTGTGTGTGTGTGTGTGCGTGTGTCGGCCACCGGGTGAAGGCTGTGCGAGGAGGACTTATTTTGGGAAGCGGTGAGTGTGAGATGTTGGCGACAGACAGATTCTGAACTCACATGGAGGCACTGGAGGGCAAAATACGACTTCAACTGCAGCATGACGAATCGGGCACAGGGTGCAGTTACGATAACAACCACCAGGGGGCGATGTGGTAAAGGAAGTTCCCACGCAGCACTGTGACTGGCTTGAGAAGGGCTACCAATGCATTATGTAAGACTTGAACGTGGGGATGCTGTGTCTATGTTAGGCTGTCTGGACGCATGAAGAAGTCATGTATAATTTGGGAACAAGGGTTCAAAGCAATGTAAACCAAGCACAGTTGGCCCATGGGTTGGCATGTATGACATCACAGTGGGAGTCTATATGGAGCCTGCTGCGACAGGCCAAAGGGAGCGGGGCTGGCTGGACCGGAAAACACACACAAGAATGCAAGGAATCCTCTGGTAGGCGAAGGCGGCGAAGAGGGAAGACGCAGGGAAATGCGGGCAGGGAGCGGCTATAGATAGACTAGAGAGGGTGGCAGGGGAGGGAGAAGGTAGACGGCCAACTGTAGAGATGCATAACAAAAAGATGAGGAGGATGCCAGGTTTACGAGAGAGGCAGAAACACAAGCCTGGAGGCTGTGAATGACGAAACACGCAAACCATGGAGCAGACACACGGACACACAGTTCTCTGCGTCCACGCCGGCCCAATTAAAAGCGCAATAAGCTCCAGTCAGTCAGTGCCCACAGTTGTCGTTATCCAACAGGATGAAAGTCTGCATGACTCTGCCTTCCGGTGCTCTGATAACACACCAGACGGACTTTGAAGAAAGTGAGATGTTTAGGCAAAACCCTCGCAGGCACACTTGATGTGGGTCTTGTTGTGTTTGCGTAGTTATGCAAGCATGCTAATGAATCCGTTCATTTAGATTTCGGCCTGTCACAATAATAGCTCGATTAATAATAATCGATTAATCGAACGATCCTTGCTCTGTGCCACACACGCTGGATGACGAGGCTTCACTCCGCATCTGTCTGTGCGCATTGGTTCTATAGTGGAATGAACGGAGAGAGGGAACCCTCCTGTCCTCTCATTCAGCCTCTTTGTGGAGGCGGGGCTACTAGGTGCTAGCAACAAAGTAGCCTAACATGAATGAATGCACAGAAGGGATGGTTTCCAAGGCGAAAGCAATGTTCGCAGTGTGGGAATATATTTTGGTTTTAAAGAGAAGAAACAAGGCGAGCACATTCACTTGAAAGTAGTGACGAGGAAAAAGGGGAACACGACAAACTTGCGCCGAGAGACAAAGCAATCCTCGTAGTCCTGCGGAACATTGTGGTAAGTTTGGCTCCGTTTTTTCCTGTAATGTAAATGACGTGATGTACACCGACGACACAAACGTGGTGAGTGATGCTTCAGCAGGCTTGTTGGCTTTCAACCTCCTTTCAGCACCTCTGCACTGTCCACGCCAGCGGCCGCTGTTGGAGTCAACGTGGCTTCTTTTGTGATAAATGTGACGTGATGCGAATAAGGCGACGCTTCAGTAGCAGCTGCGTTTTTTTTCCTGAATGCAATCAGAAAAAGTTTGGAACGCTGCATAAGAATATTCAAAATACCGTAAGAATATTGTTCTAACATGCAACCGGAGCAAAGGAATATCAGCAAACGGAGCTAGAAGAATATCAGCCAACGTTACCGTTTCCTGACATGCATCGCTGTGCACACACGCACGACACCAAACTTACAAGATTGTATATAAGCTCTGGGTTGCTACATTATGATATTGTAGCGACCTGGAAGTTTTGTGTAGTGTTAAAGAGTTTGAGAGTTTTGTGTGGTCGTGAACGCAGCACGCGTGTGGAGACAGCGACGTCTACTCATACTATTTTGACTACGTTTGCTGATATTCCTCGAGCTCATGGATCGTGAATCTCCACTAGTGGTATAGGTAAAACGTCAGATGCATGAATTGCACCGGTATCGGAGGATGGTCCTGATGCTGGATTGGATTGCCCCCATCCCTACGTACTGACCCAAAGATAAGACTGTACTGTACATTTCCCCTCCAAAACAAGTCTGACAGAGATTTTCAGAGCTTTTCTTCCCGTCACTCACACACACGCACACCAGTGAGCCACTGGAAATTGTCCCAAAGGTTGAGCACACAACAGAGGCGGCGTTATGATGCTCTTTTCTTCAGCAACATGAAAGCAGCTCTGCACCATTGCCAACTGAGCATTATTCCATCGTTGTAAAGGCAGGATTCTTGATCCAGCTCTTCTACCGCATGTCATTTGACTGTGCAGATGTCCCTAATGAAGTGTCATTCAGACCTTTTCGCTAACAAGAACTGTCTGCAGAGGACATTTTGGTGTACACAAACAGCTTGCAGTCTATTAAGATTAGGATGATATCATTCCCCTTGCACACATCTTTTTAAAATCAACTTGAAAAGCACATTTTCCTAAACTCTTGATGTGGAAAAACCGAAGAAAGCCAAACTTTTACAGTCTCTCACTCAACACAGCTGCAGTTTGAGGGCAGGATGCGCTTCCATCAGCACCATGAGGTTACTGGTCTTCAACACACTCGCACTTGAATTACGACAGCACGTTTCCGGGATGATTAAACCACTTATTTTTGTCTTAGCCCACCTCAACCAGCTGCATGAGGTTGTCAAAGTACTCCTCCTCGTCGATGGTGAGCTTGCCATTGTGGTAGATGATGCGGTAGTGCTCCACCTTGCCATCGCAGCTGACGCACAGGGTGTAGTCGCCGGGGTAGTTGGTGCTCTCCCTCACCAGGAACAGGCCCATCTCCGGAGGGTAGAGGAGCCGCTCCGCCTGCTCCCGGGTGATCTTCCCGTGGAACCAGCTGGTGCAAGTCAGGAGGAATGAGAGGAGACAGTGAGGGGCGTGTCAACAGACTTTAAAATCTTCATATAAAACCAACACACACCGTTAATGGGGTGGGTTCATGCACTTGCCTAGGCTGAAAAAAATAAATTAAAAAAAAGAACAAAAAATTGTGATAGTAGCAAAACCCAGTGATGGAGTTCCATAATAAACCATCAACAGAGCAGTTGTGTTTTCATTGTTTCCTATGGGAAACATTGCTGTGAGATATAAACAAATTGGAGCTTTCAGCCTCTCATAGTTTGTTGTATTTTTGGTTCTGCTGGCCAACTGATAAATGGACTCAGCTGCAAAGGGTATTACATAACGTGCTAAGTTCCACAGACAAAAGTCAGGCTACTCTTTCGGGGCTCTGTCCACCATCGCAGTGCGCTGTGTGGATTACCTCATTGATCCGTGTCACTCGCCGGAGCAAAAAGCAGTCTTAACCCCAAAGAGAGTCCGCTGTATGTCGGAGTCTCGGCTGGTGAACCAGTGGCGATTCAATTGCACTAATTGATTTAGCCCATTTGCAGTGGCTGCCTTCATCTATCCACACGTCCATCCGTCCGCCCTCATCTTCGACCTCCGCCTCCACAGACAGCAGAGGGCTCTGTGGCAAAGCAGCTTAATGCGGTTTGAGTTGATTAGATCAGAAGCACAAGCGGGCTGCTTCTACCGGCGGACGGGAGGCTCCTTAACGAACAATAATCCCAGGGGCACAGAAAACACAAATGAGCAACTGAGACGACTTGAGTTTGAGGTACATAATAAAATATATCGGTTATCTGTGACCTAGCTTGAAATTGAATGGCAGTGACAACACTGGTATCCATTAAACTGCAGCTTTCCTTTTGTGCCGCCACTTGGGGGCGGCAGAGAGGGGCGGGCAGCCAGCTGATTGACACTGTTCCCTGTAGGGTATCATTGGGTCAGAGTGGGGACAGAAGACCACAGCTGAACCAATTATGTAACCCCAACAGAGAGGGAGCGGCCTCCGAAAAACATCTGTTGCTAATTCATAAACGGATCAACAAGTTTGCACACGGCCCCCCTTGAGCAACAACTGGTCGTCACATATTCTGTATTATATTTATACTGTATTGTTGAAGCGGTGATTGGAGCTTTAAGAATAGCCGCTGGAGGCGACATATTTAGGCCAATCAAAATTCATGAGATGAGCACTTTTGAAGATGTTTTTTTAACAATAAAAAAAAAGAGTAAAACACATTTACTAGACTGCAGGAAATTGATTAGTAATGTTAGTTACATAACAACATGCCAGAGCCGGATGACCCAATGACCAGAGTTCAAAGCTGGCAGTTGGGAGCAAAGGGTGCGCCGTCTGATGGCTGCATATTCCCGCTGTGCTCTACATTGATTTCCTTTCGGGAGTATGATCAGGGTCACATAACCGGAGGTCCCGATTGGACCGCAGCTTTGGAGTTATGGATCGGGTGGTTTTATGGACGGGCAAAAGCGGGACACTGTGTCTGGCATGGAGCCGTAGCACAAAGTCAAAATAGTCGACTGTTGTTATTGTGCGTCCTTTCCTGCCTCATCTTATTTGCATGCATTTCTCGTTGCAAGTTCCTCTTTTAGAAACACGTCCCCCCCCCCCGCCCTCTGCTTGCCTGACTGATGCTGTTGTATTTTGTGTGTGTGACCATTTTGTTCTGGAGACTGAGAGTGGGTCTCAAAAGTGGAAGACCGCCACGGGGTTCAGGGAACTTACGGCATGAGACTGAGTTTCCCTCCGGACTTGACTCCTTCCCTCTTCTGGACATAATTTGCTGGAATGGTGCCCTCCCTGCCCACAATGTTCTTTGCTTTGTACCAGTTGGGATCCTGTTAAAAAAAGGCAAACAAACATTTAACAGACACATCTTCATGTCCTTGCTTATGGGCGGGGTCATTCCGTTCCATTTACCCTGGTGACTCCAATGATGGTCAGCACGTCTCCTTTACAGAAGGGCAGGTCCTGTTCGTTGGCCGTCTGGAAGTTATACTTGGCGACACATTCGGTGCCGGTCGACCACGGCGCCTGGGTGGGAGGAAGGTGGAATCAATACAAACTTTTTCCCAAATCGTGCACCAGCCAGCATAACCTTACAGGCACTATCTGCACACACGTTGAATAGCCGAGGTTCCCAAAGTCATGGGGGTATGTGAATAAAAATGACAATTACGAGTGAGCAGTTTTGACAATATTTCAAAAGGTTGTAGCTTGAACATGCTCACAGGTACAGCACACTGCAAATGAGACAAATCATCAGTGCAACCCAAAGTTTGTGATGGGAGTACATTTACTGATCTAATGTGCATATGATGACAGATGATGATGATGTCAGATCCCTGTCTCCACGATACCGGCTTATCCAAATGTCTGATCCACCCTTCCTTATGTCTCAAGCAAACCCAGCCATCATCATCGGCATTTACAGCGGGATCTTGAACACCACTGCTGCCTCCACGGCTATTACTACTACATAGCTAGATATAAAGTATCTATCTCTTGTGACTGTGAACATTACCATTCATGCAGGTCATCGTATTCTCAGGTCATATCTATCTATTAGCAGTCGATTTTTTGCAGAGGAGTGTCCCACGGATCATACTGCGTATGCCGCTATTTCCGCATTTTTTATCTTACATTCCCGCTACCGCCCTTGCTCTCAGTGTTTTTTGACAAGCCACCACTTACCCTCCTGCCAACCCGAACACGGTTCAGCAAAGCATCGGCTCAAGTGTGCTGCGTGTGGACTGTCATGGCGAGCGGATGCGCTCCGCGCGCACAAGGGGCTTCAAAGTCTCCAAAACTTTGCATAGAAAAGCCCACAAATGTTGCTCAGATTGCAGTTAGAGATGTTCGCCATCTCCTGGTGTGAAGTATTGTTAGAGAAATGTATATACGTGTATATAAGTTATCACCCATTTTTGTAGAAATACTATTGCGTGTTGTATTACTGTACCCTTGTGCACAGAAAGGAGCAAGCAGGCCCCGTGAGAAGAACAAAAGACCAGTCTTGTGTGACTCAGAGACATGAAGGAGTTTTGTTGCTCAGGAGTTGCTCATGGCCAAGCTACACTTCTGCTCCTGGTCTTATCCTGTGATGTTAGAAAAGTGATTTAAACACATGCATGATAACAACACACACACACATAGCCAAACAAAGACACAGAGTCCAGCTGTAGTAGGCCCCTTCCTTGAGAAGCTGAACTCTCCTGTAACTAGGGAACGCCCAATAGAAAATAAAGAGAGGTTTTCAGAGAGCGTATTCAGAGCGGTTTGGGAAGGCAACTCTGGTACGTTCCTCCGTTCTCCTCGCAAGTAAAAAGATACGCTTGTTGTCTTGTCTCTTCTGTAATTTTGCTGTGTTTTACAAGTGTCACAGGAGTTTGAACCTGACAAGTATTCACTACACGAGGCACCACATTTGCAGAAACGGCTTCAGCAATGTTGCTTGACGCAATTTTGCGACTTTGGCGCTTAAAGGGTTAACAGATTTCATATAAAAGGCGTTCCAATCCCTGCACGGCGCAGCGGTAGAAACCCGTCACGGTGAGTGGGGGTTCACCGAACATGAGGCTTTATCGTTGGCTGTATGTATTTTTGTACTTGGGATGCTGCCTTATCGTGATTGTTAAACTTTCCCCTTCAATTTGGTATTAAATGAATAAGCAGACTTAAACCAAAGCCATCGTGAGGGGACAAAAAAGCTCAAATTCAAGCCATTGCAATGGAAGGATGCCAACAGACTGGAATAAAAGATGTGTAGGATGATAACTTATTTATGAGCACACATGTGACATGTCAACAAAACGTGACCGTGCAAAATACACATTTTTCACACGGAATTATGATAAAATTCCATCCATCCATCCCATCTTCTATGCCGCTTGTCCTCACTCGGGTTGGAGTATGCCGGAGTCTATCCCAGCTGACTTGGGGCGAGAGGTGGGGTACACCCTGAACTGGTCGCCAGCTAATTGCAGAGCGCATATAGACAAACAACCATTCACACTGACATTCATACCTATGGACAATTTAGAGTCTCCAATCAACCTAACGTGCATGTTTTTGGAGTGTGGAACCACCGGTGTACAGTATACCACAGGATAAGAGAGTACACACACTATACAAGCTGTGCACTGACCACTCTACAGATCCAAGTGCAATGTAACGTTGACTTACGTGGATCCCAGACATGATGAGAGGATTTGGGGAGCAGGTGTCCTCAGGCAGGTAGCGCTCACTGTTCAGTTCGTACCATCAGAGCTGTGACATAAACACAACGGGGAGATGGACACAGTTAATCACGGGACAACACGCTGCTGTCAAACACCTTAAAATGAACCTCATCGTATTATTTCATCAAATCGGAACATTTCACTTGTCTGGTCTGGAGGTGAAAACAAACGTGCATGTGTCTACCAGCCCCCAGTGCATTCCATTTCCACATAGTCAGCCTGGATCCTTTGCAGACACGTTCTATGCACTTCTCAATTACTTTTTACATCACCAAATTCGAAATTCATACTTTTCAAAGCTTAAGCACATTGTTAAGTTTGCAGTTGGATTCCAACCGGCAATGCCCCTGGGTCTGGGCTACTGCTGACCCAAAATATTATAAAGAAAATAATACAATAAATAGACAAGCACTCAGAGAGCGCCATCGCCATCTGTCAGTGACGTCACAACCAAGATGGCGTCGCCTCAGAAAACATGCTGGGGGGCGTGTCAGAATCACCACTTAGTTTCATCCTTCATAGTTGTTCATCTATGACAGGTGTATGACAAATGTTTTTTTAAGCGAGTACTTTTAGTTTTTTGACAAACTTTTTTTGGTGTCATGCGCACTTTAATTGTTAATTCACTGCCAGAACTCCCCCCATTTGAAAAGAAATTGCCATAAAACCAAACCAAACTCAAAGCATCTCGCTTCCGACCAGCTTGTAGAACAGGAAGTTGAGAGTCGAGCGTGAAGGAGGAAGTGGCCAACTCATATTTTCCAGTGTTCGGTATCAATGGGGAGGGGCCAATATATGAGAGAGTACCGCACCGTTTTAAAAAGAGTGCGGAAGAGAAAAATAAAAAAATAAAAAATAAAATAAAATAAAAAAAATAAAAAAATAAAAATAAAAAGAGTGCGGGCATGATGCGTCCTCCTTGCAGAGACTTGTGCTGTTCGCCACGAGCATCACAGCGCCCGCCGCCACATCCTGTGTCGACACAGGAAGTAGCCTACTTGCGAGACGACTTACAAGAAAATTGCAGGTGCAACGGAGACAATTACTGCGTATTGTGCACTAACCAAGAGGGCTCCTGCATTACTCAAACCCCTCTCCCCTTCTCGAGTCGTCCACTTGCAGCCGCATTGCAAGCCCGGCGAGGAGGGACAAGTGTGGGCTATTCTTATCAGTCTCACGCTCTGGAGGAGAGCTATTGGAGCACTTCAGCATCACGCTGCTTGCTCACATCACGTCTCCACTTAGACAAGTGCTACTCGGGGAAGAAGGCTGCGAGTGAAAGCAACCCTTTCTTGAAGGGGGACGCCGAGACTGCAGAAACACGTCACGGTTCACTTCACAGAATGGTCCTTACACATGCGTATGAAAATATTACACATAAGCATAGATGCTAATAGTACAGCGGGAAATTGCAACAAACAAGTAGGCTCCCAAACACCACAGACGAGGAGCTCTTATAGTCTCTAAATGTATCCGAGGGCGTGATGGAGACGTGCACTGATCACTCTTTATCAGCCTGTCCGCCAAAGCTGCACAATGAAGTCTTTGAACTTGGGAGTGAAGCATCAAGTCACAAACAAACACAAGAAAACGTGAGAATGGTACAGCTCGTCCAATCGGAAACACTGCATGCAAAAGGGTGAACATTTGTCAACAAAATACGAGGTGGTGGTTGGTTTTTGCAGACACACAAATTGAATGATGCAGGGCAAACCAGACGATATTCGTTACGGAACACTTTCTAATATGCTTTTGTGTCTGTAAGTAATGTGCAACCATAATGACATGATACCTATGTGGATTGAGAAATGGATTTTAGAAAGCATACTCCATCGATGTATCAATTTATATTCCTATGATCCAACTACATCGATCAGTGTTCGTTAAGTTGCCATTCCAGACGAAATATCGATTTAACATCTTTTAAAGGGTAATCGATTGCATCGATACTAGGAAACAAAGCATTGGATTTAAGCACGGCAGGCTTTATTTATACTTTTAATGATAAAGACGTTAAACGTTATTCGACTCAGTCTGCCTGTCTGTGACGTCATCGCCACGTGCCAGCGGACAACAAAACGTAGCATGGCGGATGGCAGAGGACCAGCCGGCGAGCGAGACATAATTGCACCACCGCTGTGGTCCAGTGTGTGGAGACACTTTGGCTTTGGCCAACAGAGAGATCTTCTAAATCAGGGGTGTCAAACTTTCTGGGTCATATTTTGCAGCCTGCTACTAGACATGGAACAGTAGAGTAAATGTTATGAAAAATATTTATTTTTGACGTGCTTCTACTTTATAGAGTTGACCTACTTGAGAGACATGAGATATTGTGTTTTGTGAGTTTAAAATAGCTTTACTGCTTTTCAGACACCTCAACTAAAATCCTGTTTACGCTTAAGTTGCACTAAAAACAGCCCCATTTTTTTTGCACCATTGCTGCTTGTATTCTGGTTAAAATATGCTGGAAAAATTCCACCCATTTTCTATCGCTTGTCTTGATTAGGTTCACGGGTAGGCTGGAACCTATCCCAGCTCAAAGCAGTGAAATATAAACTATGAAATGTATTTTTTTTGGTTTACCCGATCACTGTATCGAGATATCATCGTTATCGTGAGCCCTGAGATTCCCAGCCCTATTCCCAATACTTCATGCGGTAACAGCCCCACCCAGCCCCTCCCTTCAGCGGCCCTCAGGTAAATTAAGTTTGAGACCCCTGTTCTAAATGATCATGGCAACACGGCAAATCTCTCCAAGCACCTACTAAGGCGCCACGGGATTTCACACAAGACTGACTGTCCAGGCACCTCCTGCAGTAGCAAGTAAAGCTTCTGTTAATTCAAACTGAAGACATGTTGTTGTACTTTAGTCAAATAAAATGAACGCTTTTGCCATTAATTGTTGTTAACTTGTTTCTTTATATCCAGAATTAATTCATACCTGATTCCCTTACAAAAAACAACAGGAGTCTAGGAAACAGTCACACTGGTTTAATTTTTGGCTAAAAAGTTACTGAATCGACTAAAAGTTACTGAATTGAAGTAAAACACATGAATCATATCGGCAACCACGAATCACGATACGAATCGAATCGTTATTAAAACGAATAATTACTACAACTGAACACGCACGTGTGATTTTCAGTCTATTTTCAATCATTTGTTACCACAAAAATGAAGTGTCTTCTTCCAGAACATTGACATTTAATAAACAGGTATTGTGTCCACATCCTTTTTTTTTTAATGATTTATTTTATTTTTAGCTTTAGTTTGTCTCCTTGTTGGTGTAAACGTTGCCCTCTCTCCTCACTTTAATGTTAGGAGCGGTGCCATGACACAATAAATGTAAAAAGTGGCTCTGATGATAGTAAATGCAACACATAGTCCAATGCGGCTTATGTGGGGCTACCCCGCCACCTCATGACGCGTTTATTGCCTGATGCAACTTAGGAGTCGTCTTTGTCTTAATTCAAGTCTGGAAATCATGTTCCAATGTATGGAGCTACACATGTACTGTACGGAACAGTCTTTGAAAGCATTTCACTACAACCCGTAGGGGGCACCACAAATGTTATTTTCCAGTCGGGAAAAGATCAGAACACCCCATGGTGTTGTAATATTTTGACATGACTCATATAGGACTGTCAGGCCTTTAAACAGACGTGCTACAAGAGGCACTGCGTGGCTGAATAATTCCTACACTGACACACTGAAATGAATGAAATCCACGCATTTGCCAAAACAACTTCACAAGGACATGTTTTTAAGTCCCAGCACAGGGCCCCCCCAGAGTTCACGAAGATGCTGCACCTTTGTTCCGAAAGTGCACGTCACCTCGGCTCATCTCTAAACGACGTCTGAAAGACGCATGGGTGTCAGCAACTGTACTGCAACGCTACCATCTTTGCATACCTGCGCTGGAAACTGCCCACACTACCAGAATGCAGCAGTTGTTGGCCAGATGAGTCAACTGCTCGAATGTCTTTTAGGGCCTACATACACTGTACAAGAGTAGAGCCAGCGAAAGTCAAACCTAAAGCCTTCCATTGCAACTTGTTTCAGTAGAGCGATCATCCTCAATAAGAGAAGAAGGCGAGTATAGAAGAATACACACAGGAAGTTATGTGACATGAGCAGGCAGTTGGCATCGGTAAAAGGTAGGCGTGTCACAAGATCTTGAGAACGTGACAAGATTTCTCGTTCCAACAAAAACTGTCAGGTGGTAAAAAAATTTAAAAAAATAAAACACATGATAAATTAAAGTGACCTGGATTGCCGGCCTCCATATTTGTTTTCCTCATCTCACGCCTCCAAATGGGCAGGAAGAGGGGTTCACCCTGTGTATTGGTTCATAGAACAACGTCAAACAGTATGAGACCTCGTGTCAGTCATACGGTTGCTTTGTCTGTGCTCCTCTGCACCGAGCTAGATGAGCCCAGCCCTGGATTTCCAGCAACCCCTTTGCAAAGGACAGCTTTGTCAGCCAAAAGGCTTCACTACACAGCTTAAAATAGAACTCTGCCAATTCTGTCAGTTAGAAGGGTCACAAGATCTCACAAGGTTAAAACGTGACAAGATGTCTCGTGGGCACTAGGCCTGGAACGACAAATTAATTAATCACACAATAAATGAAAATGAACTCGATTGCCATGTGCATGCGTGTCTGTTTCCCTCGTCTCCCGCCCCCAAACAGGCAAGGAGAGGATTCACTCTGTGCATTGGTTTCAGCACCTTGGCGCGTTTCTTCCATTGAACATTGGCATGAACATACTGAGGCCCTTTGTCAGTCATACAGTCTTGATCTCGGTGGGTGGAGGTGGGGCCGCTAGCATACACACGCAATGCAGAAGAGTGTAGCCTAGTGAGGAGCAATGCAAGGTAACAGTAGAAATGAAGTGAGTAGATTGCAATATACTGTCATATTTTCTTTGATTGTACTTTTCTCAAAAGTAATGTTAAAATCTCATTTCATTCTCATGGACCCGATCTCGTGTATTGTCTCGTCTCGTGACACCCCTACGGTCAGTCACTCAGCAACAGACATGGCAGCTGTAAGTGAGTTTCCTCAGCAAATGCTAACCTAGCATGATGTTGCTGTTAAAATGTGAGTGTTAATGTTAGCACTGTAGCTTACATAGCTACGCTCGTGTTGTATCCTCCTGTTCCAGTCTTTAAGGTTACGTTGCTGTATGCTACACAGTATATGGCATCAATTAGCAGATGAAGTGCACAACAGACACACACTCTGTTGGACAAACACAGCTCATAGTTAGTGTCAGCACTGCAGCTTTGTATGAGCCATCACTCGGACTACCACATATGGCAGTCATGAATGAAAATCACTTCCTCCTCCACTTCCCCACTTCTAATTTGGTCTCTGCGCAACAGGGGGTGGGGCTGTGACATCGTCACGGCAAAGCACGGTGTGATGCAACAACCTCCGCTAATAAAGGGGTCTGTGTAGGCTCTCAGTCGTACAGGAGTTGTCCATCGAAGGAAAGGCTTCTTGAGACCTCATCTGTACTTCTGTGAAGAAGGTGTCGGACGTTTCGCTCCTCATCCGAAGAGCTTCGTCAGCGAACTAACAAGTGCTGGTAGCCTAGGCCTTAAATACAGTAAGAGTGGGCGGAATTGGTGTGCCAACACCCTCCTTCTATTTGTTCCTTACACTAAGCCTGGGCGGAGTAGTGGTATAATCCTCTCCTGCTATTAACACCTCCGATAAAAGGGAAGTGTCGCTCCCTTAGCTCCCGACTCTGATACTGGCTCGTTAGCATCAAATGTCCGACACCTTCTTCACAGAAGTACAGATGACGTCTCAAGAAGCCTTTCCCTCCGCTAATAAAGTGCTTGCAAATATGCGGTACAATGTTGTCCTATGCTGCGTCACACATCTGACGGTGTGCACTACAGCGCCTTGTATTGAGACACTGAAGCAAACCCCCGGATTGATGACGGGACTGCATGCCGTATGTCTGACACTGATGCGCTGCACCTGCACAAGACAAATTGGAGAACCTGACAGAAACCAACAAAGAACATCCTTCCTGGCTCTGTGCTCTCTTATTGTCTCCTCTCTAACCACTTTGGCTTAAGGTCTTATGTCACTTTCTGTGTTTGGCAAAAAATGTTGAAATCCTTTCACTGTTGCATTCTTCTCGGCGAGCGTACGACATAGCCCGAGTGTGACATGCAGAGCTGCGACAACAGATGGTCGTCTGTCATCATTACAGGAGGAGCTAGTGTGCATGTGAATTAGGGCAGCAACTGACAATTTTAATAACCAATTAACCGGTTGATTATTTTTTCAATTAATCGAATCAGATTTTAAAAAAAAACAACACATTTTTAATTTCCAGGTCTTTATTCAGAAAGAGAAGATTAAAACTGACAGAGCAAATAAATGCACAAACACCAGGTTGATGCTTGAATATTCCGTTCAAATAAAAGTTCAATAATAAAAACATCGAAATAGCTTCAGTCAAACATAAATGCACACAAAAATACAATCATTTGTATTTGTATTTGTACTTTATTTATCCCACAGCAGGGAAAGTCACTTGTTACAGCAGCAAGCAAGATACGCAAGTAAAGAGTACAGTGTAAAGAATGCATATTGACTACAACATGGTTCAGGTGGTGCAGGTGTTGTAGAGCCTGACAGCGGTCGGTATGAAGGACCTGCGGAACCTCTCCTTCTTACACCGTGGGTGTAACAGTCTGCTGCTGAAGGAGCTGCTAAGGGAACCCACAGTGTCATGTAGCGGGTGAGAGGTGATCATGATCCTTTCTCCGAGTTGATTAATCTGAAGCTCATTGTTTCAACCAATGGAGTAACGGGTTCATTCCACATTGATGTGAAGAAAACACCTACAGTTAGCGGGTGGGTCCGCAACATATCAGAAGAGAGGCCAAAATGCCCATCACTGGTTTCCAAAGTCAAAAGCTGATGTGTGTGAATCTTGTTTTGGCTAAAACACAAAAGAGAATAGGTCTGCTTTCAGGGATGACGAAAGGGGGGGAACAAAAAAAAAAATCACATTTGATAGGCTGGAATCAGAGGATATTTACATATTCAAAGAAAAATCACGATTAATCCATCACCAAAACAGTTGTCGATTAATCGGGTAATGGATTAACTGCTGCAGTGCTGACGTAAATATTACTAAAATGCATTTGCGGCACGGCTGTGAGACCATGCTGATGTTCAAGGTTGTGGTCACACTTGTTCTTTTTCTTATTCTGAGAAATAATTCTGAGCATACTAATTGGCATAAAAGCTTTTTTTTTTAAATTAATTTGAATGTTTTCAATCAATGGGGTTTGAACCAGGCTTGTTACCATGACTGAGTTGTTTTTACATTTTCTGTCAGCTTTTTATGCACAAGTAAAAGCTAAAAAAAAAAAGAGAAATCACCAGAGAGGCCCGAGAATGTTATTGTCCGCTTCTAAAACGAGAGTGACAAAAACCTCAGGCATCCCGGGCGACGCGAAGCGCATTTATTTATACGGTGCCTTTTCCACACCGCACGCAGCCACCGAAGATCACCAAGGTGGAAACAAAACAAGGGGGCGCGCAGGATAAAAAAAAAAGCAAGGGATAGATTGGAGAGAGGCCTGAGGCTTCCTGCTGAGTGGCCCAGATTCTTGCCTGTTTATTAAGAAAGTCATACTTTGTCCAGAGGGGAATTCAATTGATTAACGTCTCAATTAAACAACAGCTGCCACTTCACTCCACAAAGAACACCATTATGCACATCACCGGTAAACAACATTCCTGTGAAATCCCGTGTCATTACGCTTAAAGCGGCAAACAAGCGGTCTGGAGCGGATGCAACATCAACGTACCACAAGCAGCAGGCCATTAGTGACCTCCACCTTTGACTGCCACATTCTAACGAGTTCATCTCGGAGTTTGCACACATGCAAACACTTGAAACAGCCTCCAGGGATTCAGTGTACACGGTCCATTACAGAGTTGAACAACTTAAGAAGTAGTAAGATGGCAGCCGGGGAGGTAGAATGTGGTAAAGCATGCAAATGTAAAGATTCTCTACAGTCAACTAGCCAGAACATTTTAACTATTAGGAGATGATATTAGGGATATTTAGCCCCAGTCATTTTTATTTGACTCATTTAGTCTGTTTCAAATTAGCCTAAAAATGGCCAGGCTAGTTTTCACGCAAAAACTTGTTCCTTATGACCAAAAAAAAGTCCCAATCATTAAAAAAATGACATTTAAAATAAATTCTTTACGATTCTGATGGATTTAAATTTGCATACTTGTTTACCAGATGGTCAACTTTTTCCCCATTCAAAGCATGTAGCAAAATTTCCCGCATTTTACTATGTTCTACAATGTGACGCTATTGATTATAATTTACGGCAATTTTTGTAACAGGGATTTTTTTCGCCTCCCAAAGAACTTTTTTTATGTGGCATTGTACAAAAAAAATAATCGATGTTGCTGACCATCACTGGGGAATGGGAAATGGCTGAGAGAAAAACGGACAAGTGAGGCGAGGGGGTCTTGTCGGTGTAAACAGGTGCACAGAAGCAGGCCGCCCAGACCTCCAGCGGGGCAGCGATGTGAGGGAGCAGCAAGGGATGTAAATAATGAAGCGTGGGAGGAGCCCGGTGAGATGTGGCTTAGCTGTTACAACTGTGCAGTTGCCATCTGCCACATCAAACATGAAACATTTCCGGGCAGCTTCCTTTAAAAAAAAAAAAATCACTCATCTTGCAGCCTTTTTCACAAAAATACTCATTCTGTTTGGAAAAACGCTGCCTGACACGGCTGCACCAGCGTGGGGGAGGGCATTTAGGGCACAGTTAATGATGTTGCATCGCACTGAATCAGTACTTTCTTCGAGTCTTACATCAAACACAGGTGAAGAAGTATTTGAGCTCTTTAGAACCAAGCACGCCACATCATCCCTCTTTCTCCTGAGTTAAGACAGGCACAGCAGCAGGCAGCATATCATGCACTGTCTTGAAACAAGAAGCTTATTTCCCTGACTGCGACATGATAGCACACTTACCCACATATCGGGCATGGAATGTGATGTACAGCCACGCAAACAACTTTTGTTTTCTTCACGAGTTCAGTGAGGCAGAGTGGCACGCATGCATGCATGCATGCATGCATCCATCCATCCATCCATCCATCCATCCATCCATCCATCCATCTTACTCCGCTTATCTGAGGTCGAGTGGCGGGGGCAGCAGCCTAAGCAGGGAAACCCAGACTTCCCTCTCTTCGGCTACTTCGTCCAGCTCCTTCCAGCGGATCCCGAGGCGTTCCCAGGCCAGTTGAGAGACATGGTCTCTCCAACGTGTTCGAGGTCTTCCCCGAGGCCGCCTACCGGTTGGAAGTGGCCTGTCAATGCAGAGGAGCAGTGGTTCCACTCTGAGTTTCTCCCGGATGACAGTGATTCTCACCTTATCTCTAAGGGAGAGCCCTCATCCACCCTACGGAGAACACTCATTTTGGCCGCTTTTGTACCTGTGACCTTGTCCTTTCGGTCCCTACCCAAAGTTCATGACCATAGGTGAGGGTAGGAACTTAGATCCACCTTCACCACAATGGACCGATGTAGAGTCCGCATCGCTGCAGATGCCGCGGGAATCTGCCTGTCGGGAGTGACGAGCAGCATATCAAAGAATCATATTTGCTTCTAACCGTACATAGAGCCTCCAAAGTCACGGAACGCCACTCAAAGTGCCTTTTACTACCATTTCAATCACATAATCCAGCAAAATGATGACGCCAGGCACAGAAACATTGACATGCGTCACATTTTACGCCCGTCGTCCAAACCAGGTGCAGTGACGTTCAAAATAAATTGGACCAAAACGGACACATTTTGGCCAGGTGCCAATCAGAAGAAATTTCAAATAAATTCAAACTTGTGCTCCTTTTGTGGCTTTAAAAACCATTTAAGATATACGCTGTCTTATCCTACCAACCTGGAAAAAGAACTCACTGAGAACCCTAAATCAATACGACCCTCGTGTCCATGATGTGTGCAAGCTTCTGACCTCAACTGCATCTGCAGGTCAGATGGCTGTACGTCGTATAGGGAGTCAAATGGTGACGCAACAGCAAACACACCCCAGGAACAAGGAACAGGAAAAAGCTTACATCCTTTCTGTTGTGCAGAGCAAAAGGAATGGTGTGTGTGTGTGTGTTTGTGTGTGTGTGTGTGCGTGTGCGTGTGTCTAATCCCGAGCCGTCGACTCCTATTTTTATCTGTGTGAATGAAAAATAAAGCAGCGTGACAGAGAAGAGAGACAAATGGACAAGCAGACAAGTGGGCGGACAGGCGGCGTGACGTCAGGCTCGGGCTGGCCGCTGATTCCTGACAACAAAAGCGGGGAGGCAGGAAGTGCAAGAAAGAAAGGAAGAGGCGGCCGAAAGGGCCTGCCATTTTTCTTGGGGGGGCGGGTGGGCTGCAGAGGGGGGGAGTGGGGGAGGAAGGGTGATGCTGGGTGATGGTGGCCGCTTATTGTTCGAGCTGCTCCTCCAGCTCCAGCTATTTATATCCTCCCAATCCACGCAGGCGGAGCAGGCTGTGCTCGCTTTTATCAGCGCATACATTATGGAGACGTTGAATTAAATTAAAGAGTCTGTCTGCTGTGATTGCCTGCCTGGGTTGGATTTCTTTTTTCCTTCCTAGGAGGATTCCCCAGTTCTATTCCTGCACTCCTGGGTGTCGTTTCAAGGACTGTACACGTTTTTTTTGTGATGGTAATGTCCCCATGTTGGCCTTTAAAAGGTCCTCTATTATGCAGCATGGATGTCGTAATGATGTTCCAACAGTAGCAAGTGTCCCCAGAGCCTGTTTATGAGCACTAAAGCTGAGAAAAATCTATCATCTCCTCACTTGTTTGCTCCACTTTGAGAGAAAAGGCGCTCAAACGTTTGCTCTAGAAGTTGCAGCTTTTAAAATGGTCAATTGAATAATTGTGACAACACAATCGGTTCTGCGCATGTGCAGAACGCATCCACATCCGGTCAGCTTATTATTCGGCAGTAGCACCCTATAATTTCCGCATGAAAAGAATCGCGGAATTGGCCAATAAAAAAAACAACCTACTGTTAAACGCGTGGATCTCGCAGATATTGACATGTAGTGATTGAAAAGCTGTCGCTGCGAGGAGAAGGAACGTTTGTGCGGGCAAATACGTCCCAGCGGACCACTCATGTTCTCACAAACACTAACCAGCCCTCTCCTTAAGTAAGTCCGCAAAAACACTCTTCACCAAGCATGAGCTCCTGTACAGCAATGGCCAGTGTCAACTAGCAGGGTTAGCATAGTTTAGCATGTGTGTGCCAAAGTTGTGTTTTAGGCAACATAACTGAGCGTTTTAGGATGCCCGTGCCCGCTGACTTTGTGCGTGAGAAATGGAAGAACGACGGCCACGGCTGCAAAAGGCACACAGCTAGCTAGCTAGCTCACTTAGCAACTGCCAAAATACATTTTCAACACACACTGGCCTTCAAAGTAAGAGCGGCACACCTGCAATAGTAGTAATAGAATAAGGGTGTCTTAAAAAATTGCTTACGTTAATAAAATGACTGCAATTGCTTCTGCAACTACATCTTCGTTAACCACAAGCATGGATACGGTCGTTTGCTGAGGATTCTGGAGCAATAAAAGGTTAGAAAAATACTGAGCAACATTATCCAATGACGTACTGCACCACTGCTAACGTGAGACACACTGGTGGACAAGCACAGCTCATTAGCATGAAAGCTACAGACACAAAACAGCTCTTTTAAAAACATTCCAAATCCCAGCATCAGGGATACTTTTTAGACCCACTTCCAGTACACTATTGTGGGACCCCAGCCTTATTGCCAATTGCTGAAATCTACGAAAGTATGGGGACTTCATCTGCCTGGCAGAGCGTTGAGTGTATACTGTATGTGCCTGGAAACTTCACCTTGTGGGCTCAAATATGGGCCACATGGATGCAAACGCAAACATGGCTGGATGGATTCATTCCCTTCAAAAAGACACTCAGTCGTAGCTGCGAGCGTCTTGGAGGTGACGGAGAATGTGTGAGGAGGGGAAGGAGCGTGTGGGGTGGTGGTGAGCTGCTGCTCTTTGGTGGCAACACATGACAAGCCTCCTATTGAGGCCGGAGGGACGACGAGGAAGGCAAAGCGCATGTACGGAGAGACAAAGAATGTCATTAGCGGCAGACACTGCAGGGTGCGGGTACAATATGTCAGCTCCCGATCTCATTAATAAAAAGATGCATTCACTGACACCATGGAGAAACACCCACAAGAAAAGAGGCACTTTGGCAAAAATGAAACCGATATGAAGAAGGAATTCATTTATCAAGGGAGGGAGGATGGAATCATATTTGGCTCAGAAGAGAGATTCAACTGATTATCTCTCAACACCACAGTATCTCATAAAGCATCCTTCCTTTATCAAGCCTCCGATAACCGCCGGGGTCTCCAATTAGCACTGGGTCAACAAAAACAATACAAGGTAGTTTTTAGTAGGGATGACCTATTCCACTTGTTTTTTGGTGGTTGTTTTTTTTTAAATAAGCGTTTGCGACAAACATGAATTTGTGGAATTGAATGAGGATATGAAAACAGCTCTTCAAAGCATTAAAAATAATGCAACCAAAGTATTGCTGAATTGACCTTTTTATGACACAGCATGACCAACAATATTAATTGGCTTTTGTTGCAATCCTCTGTGACTCAGGTCCCTAATCCAATAAAAGTCCATCCAATAAAAGATAAAATTGGAAAAAATGGGCATGCAAAATACTTTAGGGTACGACTAATCATTTGACATGTTTTTTTTCTTTTCCCCACCGTAACAGTATAAACAACCAGCAGTTACAGCGGCACTTCCAGTGCGAGCTCCCCGTACCATGACACAGCAGTCCGGGCACAGTGAGGGGCAAATACCGCTGCAGCTACGGAGCCGGATATCCAACGTCAAATGTGAAACTAACTTCACCATGGCATGTCTGCGTGGCAGTGTTGCGTTTTCCTCTTCTTGTGGGTGGCGGCAGTCGAGTGGCAACCAGCTTTGAGGCGCATTACCGCACCTACCATGTTGGAGTGTGGCCCAGAGTTACGGATGTTATACGGCAACCGGATCGGCCCAATCTCGCAGCAGAAGCTGATTTTATCCGATCTTCAAAACACAGCAGATGGGCAGCCAATCCCGATCATGAAGATCGTATCATCCGTACTTTTTAGTTGCAGCTCCATTTGAAGTATCATGAGTGGTCAGCATTCAGCAGCTCTATCTATCTCCGCATGCACTTTAAAATGTTGGTATGGTTACTCAGTAGAGGTGTCAATAGTCGAATCATATAAAAAATGTCATGTGATGGATATTAGGGGCTGGCTATGGCTGCTGATGAGCATACATTTTTACAATTAAGTTTTTGTTATAAATAACCTATGTTGGTACAAAAAAAAACAAATTTGTGTTGAAGAACTGAAAATGACGTGCGTGTTTAACAGAAGACGTATTTACCACCCATGAATAAAGTCACCCACTTCAGAGACACAAGCCAAAGGAGATGAGGCGAGCACTAGCTTTGAACGCGAGGAAGAGCGTCAACGTCGGACTTATGGGCTCATAATGGCGACTTAAAAAAAAAAAAAAAAAAAAAAAAGATCAGTGTGGAAGTATTTTTAAAAGGTTAAAGATGACTCCAGAAAGTGAGGTGGAACTTGTCACCAGCTTCTTCCATATCACATGACCACAACCAACATGGCATATCATTTAAAACAGGTAAAGCTGTGACGCCAGCTTCATGTTATATCCCGACTGTGAATTTTAATACAAGGAATTAGGATGCCAACTGAGAGTTTGGTAATTTGTGGTTTTTCAGGCCCTGTTGGTCCGATTTTATGCGCACTCTCTGAGATCAATAAAGTATCTAATGTGTGATGGACTACAAAAACCCTTCGTCGAAGACACCCCTACTACTCAGCATGTTACTCTTGCTGTACTGTTTACAATGAACACTTTAGCGCTAAGAATGCTGGCTGAGCAGTTTGCTCTGTACCGCTATTACAACACTGGTTCTGCTGCTGTGTTGTGCATCATAGTTGTTCAGAAATGAACCATGCAGTTAAAGAGATGTACATTTGACTTTTTACATTATTTACAGAAAAACGAGCAAGAGCCTCTCTGCAGTTATCGCCTGTTTTCAGCAAAAGCCCTGTAATCTTTGCGGTTAAGGTAAACGCCACGGCTACAATTAGAGCATGTAAGCAATGTACCACAAACGTCAGGAAAAAATGTTCCAAAAATAAAAGTACAGTGGAACCTCGGTTAGTGTCCGCCCCAAGTAGCGTATTTTTGGGTTGAAGTCAGAAATATAAATCCGTTTTATAGTCGTGTATTAGTTTGCAGTGGAGGAGTCAAGCTAAGTATTTCATCATTTCAGTCGGTCATTCACATTTTTTTTTTTTTAAACAGCTTCCTGAGTGGGAATATCTGAAAACGCTGGCTTGGTGTTTCCGTATAGACGGCCAAACACACAGTTGAGTATGAAGCGTCAAGAAGCACGAGACGGAGTCAAAAATCCAAAACGCTTAGTTTGGTAGACACTAAATGCACAGTTTGTTACCAATAAATCAATAAATTCAAGAGAGTTTTACTGTCATATGCACAGTAAAACAGGTAGTTTACTACGCAATGAAATGTGTTTTACAATAGAGATAAATGTATTTAATTACATGGATTAAGGTTCAGAGCTTTTTACTTTATACAAGCTGAATTGAATGATATCGTCATATCGTGATACATGCTAAGGTCTAAACTGCCCAACCCAAAGTGATATTTTACACTGAGATCAGCATCACAGTAGCTAGTGCAGTAGAAAGTACGCTCCAAACATTACATTCCATATCCAACATTCCACTTGTGCTGCTGTCGGCGTTCTTATCTTCCGAGTAATTGCCATGTGTGGAGACTGCTGACAGCTTGTCACTTTTTTAAGTCATGTGTTGTTTTTTTAAGGCAAATTGAGGGACTCCATAGCAACACATGATTAAGTTGTTGACAATCGGGGCAACCAGACAGGAAGTCATTACCCGGGTTACTTTTAAACTACAGGAGCGCAGCTAAAAAAGGTAACCTTGGAGGTTGAGAGGTTTTAAAAAGGCAGAGATGGTGACTGGCCGACATGTTGGCATCTGCCGACCCCGGATATTATCGGCGGTCATGTGTCGGATCCGGTGCCAGCCAGGAATAATGGAGCTTGCGTGGAGGTGTGCCAGCGCTGTAAATTATTCACCCCCAACCGCAGACGAGCATTAGCGCTCAGTGTGGGGCCCTCGCAGACATACAGTACTTGCACACACAAAGAGGAAATGAAACAGCATGGGGGCGCATGCATACACGAAGACGGTGAAGATAGTAAAAGGTTTTGTGCATCCAGGAAGTGAATCTATTCACCATCTATGACGGCAACAGGCTTTTTAGCAGAACGGGGGTGTCCAAAGTGTCCTGCACATTGTAAAAATACAATTATTGCACTCATTCAATACCAAAGACATATTTATACGTTTTTAAACCCAAATGCCCGATTCCAACAACATATTTATATGTCTTATGGAGTTTTTTTTTGCGTGAGAGGCAAAAAGAGGTGGAGATCTACTCTCCACTAATGCATGTCACTTTGAGAGCAATTTAAGCCATAAAAATGGCCACAAGGTGGCAGAAATGCATTTGACAGGAAGGAGGATGCGAGAGAGCGTGGAGGAGTGTCGCGTGCAGAAGGTTACACATTGTCGAGGAATTTTAACATACACGCACGCACACGTAGTTCAGTTCCAAATGTGAAAACTGTAAATAGTTCATGGTGTTATATTTGTAAATTGTTATTTTGATGTAAAACGGCCCCTTTTTTATGTCGTTTGTCACATAAAAGTGTAGTGTAGGTGTTTAGATATGTGAGCTGTCACAAAAGAAATACATGTTTGCGTCAAAGTGAAAGTTATGCATCTTCACAAAACGCTGGTTCTCGCTCTCCTTTTTCTAGTCGGGAACTGAAACGTACCCATGTTCTTTCTACTGCTGATTACCAAAGAACAGAAAAAGGTAGAAACAAACAGTTTTTTCCTGATGAAAGACGGGAGTCTAATCTTTCCTTTGGTAGGTGTTTGTTCCATGTTTATTTAGCCATGAAACACAGTATCCTGTGTGCCTTCAAGAGGTTGTCTTCAGCAAGAAAACTAAAAACAGCAAACGCCATTTTGTGAGAATCGTGTCAAAATATTATGAGAGTGAAGTTTCACTAATAACAGATAAAAGTGGTAATCTTACGAGAGAAAGTAATTTTCCCCAGAATAAAGTCATATTATGAGGAAGACATTTTAGAAGCTGAAATTTCACACAACAAAAGGACGTTATTTTTTTCAAAAGTTGTAATATCATGAAAAAAAACAAAAAACAAAGAATACATGTGCCATTAGGTCACACAGTCAAAATATTTTGGGATAGCATCATAATATGAGGGAAAAAAAGTTGAAATATTAAAAAAAAAAAATAATAAAAAAAAGTTTTAAATACAAAAATTACTAAAAATGTATGGGGAAAAAAATGTAATGTAAAAAAATGTAAGGACAAAAAGGTGATATTATGCTTTGTTTATGCATGTATACTGTATATATGAAACTTCATAGCATATCTACACGTGTGGGTTTACAAATGTCAAATATCAAAAGGGGTCCCTGCATCCTTTGATTTTCCTTGGTGGATAAAGTTTGGACACCCCCGTCTGAGAGCCACTAACTATTACGTTTTGTGAACGAGTAGCTGTTGCACCTCGGGTGCAAGTCGTCCTTGTGCGAATTAACAAAAAACAGGACACTCACCGACAAAAATACATATAATACAATAAGAGACGTCCTAAAAAATAATAATAATAATAGTAAAAAAATGTGAGAGATGAAAGAGAAAAAGTTTTCAATGCTACAATAGTGAAACCCCCCTGAGATGAAGCTAATGAGGCCAGTAGTTACTTTTATAGGCTACATTTAGAAATGTAGCCTAATTAGCTGGGAGAGCACTGCCTGGAACATCGGCAGCTTTATGACGGTTATGGTTGGAGCTTTGCACACAAACATTTACCTTTGTCGCTTTTTCTTGAAGACACTGTGCCCTCTTCTCACCGCATGACAGGGATGTTTTGTTTTGTTGTTTTAATTCAAGACAGTGCATGACTTGCTGCTTGCTTTAGACACAAAACTGTGCTAAACCCTATCGGTGCTATTAGGAGCGATATGACGATATTTAACCCAACAATCTTGATACATTTTAACCAATCAGTGTCTGGCTCTGCGGCTTCTGTAGTCAAGACAGTACATGGTATGCTGTTGAGAATTAAAATAACGATGGTAGTTGTAGCTGCTGCTACTATTAATTGTTTATGTTGATGTGTAGTTATGCAAGACATGTAAAATATTTTGCAGAATGCAGTACATTAACATTTTATGTTAACGCTAAAAGAACTACAGTTCCCATGGTGCTTTGAGTGGTGAAGTGGGAAGTAGTGAATTTCCTAATTAGACTCTACTATCACGTGTTTTGACAGACGTCATATGCAGCAATCATGTTTTGATCTGACAAATGTTAAGTAACTTTGATCAAATGTAGAATTACAACAGCTTCTGCTTGGACGCCACAAGCGAGTGACGCTGGGAACGCCTACAGTAGTTCAGGGATTACATTGAAAGGTTTATAGCGTGCGCAAAACCTCTTCAGTGCCTCGAGCACTGCCACTTCCATATTACGTGTATTACCATTCACTGTAGCGATGCCACAGCTCACAGTCTGATAGAGGTCTGGCTGCCCTCTTCCCGTGAGACAGGTTTTCTCCAAACAGCATCTCGCAAGATCTCGTGACTCCCCTAATGAACACCAGCTACACCAAGTAGGCATCCATACTATGCAAGTGCCAGCATATGTTGGGCAATGCCCGCATTTCCACAATGGTTGTTGCATTCCAGGCAGACTCACAAAGGATTCTTGTGGGTAATGGTGACAAGGCTTTATTTGCCTCCAGCACTCAGCTCATGGTCCACATCAAGGTCTGGCTGATGGTAGCCAGGAAAGGCCCCCCATTTGCGGTATATAAGTAGCTTTTAAATGGATCCGAGGCACTGAAGGTGAAACCCTCGAGTCCGGGTGGACAAGAGGATGAATTATGAATGTGTGAAAGCAACTGCATTAGTGCTGCTTTCAAAACAAATCAGTGCTAACACCAACCAGCAGCTAGCTCGTTTCCTTAAATAAAGCTTAGGCGTGTCTACAGGCCACAAAAGACTGCGCTGGGACGGCAGCGAACGGCATGGTGAAACCAAAGCCAGTTCTTACAAGGACAAGTAACTTGTGGTACCGTATAGAGTACATCTAAGGCCAAATAAATGGTGCTACACCCATCATCCGACCTGGAAGCACTGCACAATAGTTCTACTAGTTCTACTTTCATGGCTGTTGACCTTTGAGCAACTACGCTCAGTGAACAGTGAACAACATCTTGTCATTGGACGGCACTGAATTGGTGAGAAGGATGCTCGGGGCCTCTTCAGCATGAATTCACACAAAGGAGGTCGCTTCCCCCTTCTGAAAATGCTCCCTCTGTTTATTAGTGGTCATCAAAGTGAAACACACGCAGAGACGAAGGCAGGGTGGCTTGCTAGCGGAAGATGAGGAAGCATCTACGAGGTGCTTTTCCACAGCAGCAACTCTGGGAAATCATCAGGTGGCTTCAACGCTGACGAGAATAGCTCCTAAATTGATCCTTTCAGAAATAGCCAAAATATCAAGAACAAAGAACTCAACATCACAACTAAGTGTGCTTTTGAAAAGGTCTCCTATCAGTGATGTTCTTAACAGTTATATGTCTCCCTAGAACCCGAGTATGACCAACACACATGAGAAAAAGCTATCATTTCACTCGCTTGTTTGCATGATGGGAGAAACCTTTATGGACACGATACCACCTCTGACCCTCCCCCAGCGAGATGAGCCCACCCCGTGTATGCATCCACCACTTCACAATGGACAGGCTTTGCTACACCTCTTAAAATGAAGCTCTGCCAATTAATTTTGTTTCTCCTTCAGCGAATGGGCTAACCTAGCATGTTGTTGCTGTTCAAATGACTGTAATCCCGGCACTGTGCCTCAAAACGTTTGTATCCTGTGTGAGCTACAGTGTATGTAGAAAATGGATACAGTGCACGTTAAGGCGACAACTCATTAGCATTAAAGCTACAGGAAATTCGGGCTGTACATTTCCTTGTGGTAGACGATTCGATACGCATCTCGGTACACTGGTTACGATACGATTCAAAAATTATATTTTAAAAATTCGATACAGTACGATACGATATGATTCTACGGTTACGTTTGCTAACGTAGACATTAACCTTACATTAGAAATAAAATAATGAAGCCAATTCCATAAAAAGGGCATCCTAACAGTATTGTCAAATGTGGAAAAGATAGATCCCCAAGCACGCTGTAAGAAACTGTCAGGTGCAATGATTAAAAAAATAAAATAAAAAAACAACCTTAAAATACCTATTCAAAAATGCAAATAAAGAAATATCCATTCTGGAAATATGGACCATAATTTAGCTAGAAAGTGCGATTGACTGGCGACCCGTCCAGGGTCTACCCCACTTCTCGCCCAAAGTCAGCCGGGATAGGCTCCAGCACTCCCCCCGCGACCCAATGAGGATGAGCGGCATAGAAAATGGATAGATGGGTGGATGGATACGGCTAGAAATCCCAGAGTTTTGCATTTTTGTTGCGAGCAGCAACCTGTCCCACGTTGTTTGACGGTCCTTGAACACACCATCTAACTTTCTCCCACGCTGACTACTATACTGTCATTTTCCCGCTTTTCGTTCACCTCATATTTGGTGCCAAATGCTGATACTATGTGGGAACGCATAAAAGGTAAGACTTGACGGCCTTATTGAGTGCTAAAGTGCGTATTTGTTTCTGTCCACAACCTCAAGTTAATTCACTCTAGCACACATCAACACATCAAACAGCCAATCTGACCTCTGGACAAACAAACTCCAAGCTCGTAGCGGTGGATGGTGGGTCTGTATTCATTTAGTGCTTTTAATTTGATGTTGTTCCTGTCTTTGTTGTACATATTACATAAGATAAATGAGATCGCTATAATGCACGCGCTGCAACTATTTACATTCATTCTGGTCTTCAGTCATGGTAAAATCCAGAGCATGCGTGAAGGTCCTTTCGCCAGGGAGCCCAGGCTCTCGCCTTGTTTAAGAGACGCACTGTCAACCGGTTGCGGGTCTTACAATACCGGGTGGATGTCTCTGCAGTCGACGGATGCTTCTTATCGATCCAGGAGCCTATTGTGGGACCTCAGACTCATTTAAAAGTTGTGAAAAATACGATAACATGTCGCTTTTAAGGTTGACGCATCACTACAAATCACAGAAGATCGCTCTCTTCTCTTAATAGGACCAAGAATGTCAAGAGGAAGATGGTCTAGCGTAGGAACCAGCGCTACTGAACCACATGGAGCAAAATGGTCCTCTGTTGATAACTTTAATAACTGAACACACGAGTCACGGCTCCCTCGGGGAAGCGAGCGTAGTGAAAGACTCGCATGTGTGCATCCGGCGTGGGAGAAGGAGCCCTCGCGTCCTTCAAGGGGGACTGACCAGACGCTGCACAGATGGAGAGGCCTTGCAGAGTTTCCATGCAAGATGGCCGCGACAAAGACGCCATTCTACTGGGTGATGGGGAGGGTGGAGAGCAGGATCTCCTCAAAACGGGCAGCGGGGGAGGCTCGCTCGGACATCGATCAGCTGAAGACATTGTGACAGTGAAGTGTGGAAATTGTCCGTTTATCTGCTGTACGCAAATGTTTAAAAATAATAATAAATAAATAAAATGCAAGCACAGGATTTCCAGAAATCACTTTGAATTCAGAATTCAATTTGGATCTAGCTAGTTTACAACCTTGTCAAAAAGGTAACATGTGACAGGACTGTCCATGTTCATCACCGCTCACAACAACATAAATATGCAAAAACCGATGGGATTCTGTATTCTTTTTGAATAAAATGGCCCATATTTTCAAAATGCATACGCATTTACATAACATTGGATGTAGTTATTTACAAATGTATCATTTAAAAGTGCATTTCCCGGCCCAGTGGTGGGGCACCCCTGGCATCAGACATCTCAAATGCACAACATTTCTGCCTATTGTGTATTGTGTATTTTTTTTTTTTTTTTTTTTTTTATAAAAGATATTCACCTGTAGACTTTTACACGTGTACTCTGTATACAGAGAGAGTAATCCTATCCCTTCATTATTGATATGGACTACATTTATTTTTACAAAAACTAGAATAAAACATTTTTAGTTTTCATCGACTAAAACCTTTTTGAGTTTTCCTTGACTGCTATCACATACAGAAATGACTAAAATGTGACCAAAACAGGAACGTTTTTTGCCAAAAGACAAAGACTAAAAATAAACAAGGAGCACGGCTGCAGTCGTGTGTGGAGACACCTACAGCACCTTCTCCAATCACCTTTTGGCTACGTGAGCTGACGACAACACTAAAAGCACAGACGTGGCTCATGGGTCGGCATGCAATATCTGCAATTTCCGGCACGCAGATTACGCTAGTAACAGAACCAGATACTGGATGGGACGGGCCCCATCCCTACTTTGTAGAACAGCCTCTGGCGCTGCACACACCCAACACATTTTGTTCAAATAGGATAAGGACTTGTAAAAAGTTGTGCTCGATTGCGCGGCCTTTGAATAATTTGTTACTAAACCAATAAACATCAATTAAAAATCCCTCAGCGGAGGTAAAACCTGCTGTTTTCATCTCCAGTATATCATCCGTCTTCAATAAATGGGGGCACGATGCCCTCAACCACTAGTATATAAATCACAAGGTACACGCGGTACATCCATGACGCAAGGCGGGGTAGTTAGCGCTCCACGTCAGGCAGCCATAAAGTGAATAAACAAATAAATAAGTGTGCAGGGTTTGCCTCCCATCGTCTGGGTCGTCCTTTGCTAACCATGATAAATCCCTGCTCTGCGCGCTGGCACTGCACTCGCTGATTAAAGACGCGGCGTTACAGAGAACAGGCCAACTACACGCTCGCTCTTTGTGTTGAGGTCAGCAGACTTTTGGATGGGCTTCAAATGGGCGATGAGACGGTCGGCGTGCACCCGCGGAGGATCCATTACCCCCCTGCTAGGCACCTAAGCCTGGCCAAGCTCGGCTCCAAGCAGCTTTGGGGAGTCGGCCTTCAGAAGTGGCGAGTCGGCGTAATTCTTGACTGTTACTTGATTAGTCGCCTGCCTTCCATCCCGCCATCGGCCGGTGTGACTTCAATAGAGGGCCGCTCGCAATGAGAAGCGAGGGACGTCATGGTGGTTTGTTGAAACAAATGAAAAGCTCGCCCTTTCCCGGTTTGAGTCGTTGCTGGTCTTTGAGAGAATGGGGGAGGTGGCACCATAAACACAGTAACTGCAGCTGGGGCGTTTATTTACCCAAACCTCAGAGAGGACCAGGCGTTTAGTGGAAGCAGGCCACAATTAGAAAGAGACTGTTATTTCCCAAAATTGATATGTTTAATATAAATAATGTAGTAACTTAATCATGTAAGTATCAGATTATACTGCCCGTGTGTAAAACCTGATATCGGCACACTCCGATACAAGCAGTCCACTCTGGACTACAGCACTTCTATCCAGCAGTGCCTGGATAGAGCCCACGTGATAACCACAGCAGCGTGTGCCAACAGGAGCCACGTGGACGTCCAAAAAAACCCAAAACAAAACAAACAAACAAACAAAAAAAAAAAAGACGTTGTAGCCGAGTGCAAAAATCCCAGGCGGTGGCACAAAACCGGGGACGTTCAAGACCACCAACCCCATTGCGCATACAAACCAACAACAAAAACAAGAACCTTCAGCCTCCCCAAACAACCAACTCCGTCCAAAACGCCCCCAAAACGTGAGAAAGTTGAGTTTTACCAAACATACCTTCCCAACTACTAGTGGGCTAGCCACACGGACACGTTTTCAGGTCAAAACTGCAAAGTATTTTTTATCATTTCAGCCGCTCATCGACACAGGAACGGCGTTCTGGGTGATCTGAAGCGGTACTTTTTGAAATAAACGGCCTCCAGAGTTGGAACATCTGAAAACTCCGGCTCGCTGTTTCCGTATGGGCTGACAAATCCGCTACAATTTAAAAACGACGGCGTCACCGCCCCGCCTATGCTTTGACGACAAGCCAACATGTCTGGAAATGTCCAGTGTCATGACTCACCGCAGTCGACATTCTCCCAGGATTTTCTTGTCTTGTACTCCCAAAATGACTCGCATGTTACTCCACGAGCTTCGAAAAGCTGAAGACGACGGACGTATGCGGTTCTTTCTTCTTCGATGGTTTGGTGTGTCACATGGTTCCGTCCGCGCATATATTCACAGCGCCACATGTAGGTGTGCCTCGTGTATGACATCATTTTCACGTTCCTGTCTGGATGCAACTATTTACGAATCTGGCACAGACTTTTTTTCAACCTGCCAAAAAAAATGTTAAAATCCAAAGAACGTTCCCGTGTGGACAGGGACTAAGTACACACTACTAAATAATAGGAGTGTCACAAGAGCTCGCAAGATTAAAACCATTTCCATTTTTAGGCCTCAATGTGCAAAATGCTCTGAAAGACACGCTACCACTAAGTTTTACAACCATGACCAAAATGGTCAACAACTTACAGGCAATTAGTTGCCAAAAACATTTTTGCTTGATGGCGGCCATGCTTTACAACCAATCTCACATTTTGCACACGTGTGCTAAAATTTCCTGGCGATTTTCATGTAGTTTTGGTTTGTCTTTGCAAAGTGCCATCGCCAACTACTGGCCTGGCATGTGTACTACAGCGGTATCAGTCGCATTTCACCATGTCGGCACTGCTGTCAAAACACCCGCTTCCACAAGGAAGGTGTCCATGCAGACCCGGCAGAAAGGTGACATGACGGACGGCGAGTGGATGCGCTGCATTTGCAGAAACGCGTCTCGGGCTCCGCTCTGCATGCCAATGAGGTCTGTGCGCCGCAAAGCAGCGGGAAGTGAAGCTCCAATCGAAGCCGTCAAAGCGATATGAATAAAGATTGCGTTCCTGCGATGCATATTTCCACTTTCGAATGCATTGAGGGATGAGGCCACGCTCATGGAACATCAATCATGTCTACACTGGCCAGGGCATTCTTCTGTCACCGTCATACTAAGATGAGTCTCGACTTCTCAGATCGAGGAACTGACAACTAGGCGCAATGTGCCGACCCTGCAATCAGCGTATGAAGACATTCTGGCGTAGCACAACAGCAGCGGGTCAGCCTGCACACATTCAAATTCCTGACTTGCTCTGGTTTGCAGGTGTGTGTGCGTTTGCCAAAGCCTGACACGCCCACCTCGCTACAAGAGATCAGTGGCTTTGTTTACTTGGACATCAGAAGCGCTCAGAAAAAGTAAGCAATCACCTTAACCCGAATATGATCGCCAGCATAATGCATTTGCTGCCTAAACACGTCACCATAGCAACCACAGGCAAACAAAGCTGAGGGTGGCAACCCCTGTAGATCATGACTCATTTGTCAATGGCCATCCGCTATTATTACACACCACTGCTACGCTTCCTGTTCTTAAAAATAAAATATCATGTGCTCACATATCCACAATAAGATACCCTAAAGGCGTGGCCAAACGCTGCTCATTAGCATTAAAGCGACAGACACACAGAATGGCGTGTTCCCACGCAAAGCGCTTTGAAACAGTCGGAATTCCAGCGTGAAGGCTATATTTCCAGGTCACTGTTGTTGTTCACTTATATCCAAGTTACTGTTTAGGGTGTTTTAACGCTGTTGCCTTTGTAGGGTTATTAAATTGCGTTTAGGGATCGGAACGGCGTGCATCATGCGCGTTTGTTGTATTGTGCAAAAAGCTGCAAACGCTAAATAGAAAGACTTGAGAAGGCGTGCTCACTGGTCATGCTGCAGCTTGCAAAGGTATGTACGTTTCATCACTTGACTTGAAAAGCATATGAGAAAGGAAGTGGGAGAAGAGCAGCTGGCCTACTTCATAAAACATGATTTTTATTTCTATTTTTTTACACTAACTCTCAAAACCTGAGGTGGCTATTATTGATGCACGCCCTTAAGCCATATGCAGGAAAACAAAGCTGCTTGTTGATCAACTAGTGCACTCGAGTATACACCAGGGCTATTCAATTGGCGGCCTCCGGGCCAAATCTGGCCCGAGAATGACGTCAGATCTGCCTCCCCGATTTTAAAACTCGAGTGACATTTTTGCAGCAAATTCACGAAATACCAGCACGCTCCCGTCAGAGGATCAGGGAACTGCGATTTTGCAGCAGGTTCTTAAAAACAGCAACAAGCTCATATTTAGAGAAGCAGAGCACTGCTGTGATAAGATTTCTGACTTGCATTTTTTGCAGCAGTGTCATAAATACTGCACAAAATGTGTCCCCCACCCTAAACAACTTATTTGAATATCCTTGATATGCTTTATGTTGTCTGATCCCTTAAAATGCAAACTGTGGGCTGCAGATTCAAATCCAAACACGGTGACTATTCAGATGCTTCCAGTCAGTGCATATAAAAATAGAGTTTGGCATTTGCATTCCTTAACCGCATGGCTTTTGTGAAATGAAGCAAACCCTAGCAACAAATGTCCTGTCAGAATGCAGGGTCAGGACTACAAAGCCTTTTCCGCTAGCAATGTGTCCGATTATGGAATCAGGGGGCAGCTGGCTGGATGTTTTGGCGTTCAAACTAGCAGTAACATTGGTCAGCATTAACTGTCCAAGTTTTTCTAGAGTTTTACGTGGCTTTGTGTTACAAAACTACCCATGTTGTGTAGAGTGTAATAGTGTCCGCTAATGCGTTTGTATTGTGTGTTGGCTAGCGGCTAACGGTAACGCTCTACCCACTGGCTAGCAACATGCAGCTAGTACAAAATAATGCACTTTAATCACACTTGCAGTGAAATGCAAGTCAAATGGAAGCAGAATATAAAGCGCGGTTCTATAATGTAGCCTTCAATGCTAGGACGACACCAAGAAACAAAACCAGTAACTCACCCTCCCAGAAAAAGGATCCCGCTGCGGTGTTGACCAGAGGCTGCGACAAATTAGCGATGGCTGCCCATTGGGGTGACTCCTGCGGGCGGCATCCGGGTTTGGCGTTTGATGATTTCCTCGACAATCCCAAAACACGGCTTACTTCTTTGACTTCACACGCTAGTCTATGTCCCTGGCTATCATACTACGAGTGTTTGTTTGTGCGGCGAAGAGGCCTCTGTCGCTTTAGAGGAAATGGTCTCCGCGCCGTCCTACAAGGCGCATGCGCATAAAGACTAGCGGGAGCCTACTTAACGGTCTGCGAGCACAACCCAGCGGCCAACATGGCGGCCAACAGGTGACACAATCAACTGATGGTGGACTTGTTACTTGCTTTTTGCTTATGTCTTATGTCTTATGACGTTAACATCAACCTAACACGTACGAATGGACAAATTACGTTTACTTATTAGGGTTACTGTTTAGCTAAATCCACCTCGCCATTGTTTTCTTCTCGCCTATCAAAACTGTCAACCTTTTTTGCCGTTGTTGGAACAGCGCCAAACGCCACACCTCTTGCATGTTGTGGACAAAAATGGTATTGCCTGTAACTGCCATCATAACCTGTCTTCACACAGAAATTAAGTTTAATAAGTAATTATAACACTTGATATTTTCAGATAAATCACATTTAAGCACATTAAAACACTCGAACTCTTCAGATACTGTAGAAAGTCTATGACAGAACAATAATTATATACTTACACAACCGCATGATGAAATTCATTGTCTTTCTTCCCCAAACTATGATTAATTAGCATTTTGGTGACAGTTTACATAGGCAGTGAAAAATGTAAAATGAATACGTCTCTGACAGTATCAATGAAAAATGGGCTTTGACATTGTTTTTTGATAGCGTTCTTGAACAGGGGCACTATGAAATGTGCTATTCAGTGGTCTTTTACACATTACAATCTTTATTTCTACAGAATTTCTAGCTTTTACAGCCAATTAATCTGTTTTTTCCTTGATAGTTGCATATTTTTTTAAAAATCTTTACTGCAAGAGAAGCCAAACAGTTCCTGAAAAGCACACAAGGCTGACTTTTGGTTAATGTTTTAATGCAAAAGTGTGCTATTTCTGTCCTCTGGTAAAAACAAAAAATGTTATTTAACAAATGCAGTCCGAAAGTGGGGTCACAGGGGGTCAGAGGTCACTGATTTTTGTCACGAAAAGGCCCCATCAATACACACCTCTGTAAACAAAACATTTGTCAAGAGGCGTGGAACTGTGAGGACGGAAGTGTGGAAAGTGGAAAGTGGAGAGGAGTGCTGATTTCATTTCCTGGACGATCAGCCCAAAGGATGACCTGCTCTTGGCTAAAAGCTAAAGAACGCCCAATGAGGCTACCAGCATTGCTCCCATGTTGCTTGTCGGGCGGGGCTATTCAATTGTGTGCATAATGGCTGACGTACGTGCAAAGGCTACCAGCAAATGGTGAACATCTGCAAGTATTTGGGACACCCATAAAAATGTCTATTGTTGGCACACAGCTTGCATACCCTCCCGCTAGCTTGACATCGAGTTCCTGTCTTCTGATTTCGGATCAACATTTGCAATAAATGTGACTGTTGTATTAGATTCAGCTGCAGAACTCCCCGTTCTTCAACTGGCATTGTTCACCACAATCGAGGTACTGGTTCCGGTCTAGAGCTGCAACCTTTTGACCCACACACCTCAGACAGGGAGCCACACACACACACACCACACAGTATATATAGACAAACCCTGCACTGACCCCCACACCTCACACAGGGAGCTACAGTATACACTAGGTCCCCAACTAACGAACACAATTGGTTCCAGACGACCGTTCTTACGTTGAATTGTTCTTAAGTGGGGAAAAGGTAGTATTACCAATAATATAGGTACTACATGTATGTGTATACAGATACAGTATATGTGTATGTATGTAAATATGAGTTCGGATGCAGTAGTAATATTAAACCAGGATAATTCATGAAAAAAACAATAATAAAAGTGATATAATAATACGTAATGATAAATGTTATTTACCTTTGAAGAGGAGTGGTCGAGCATACGTCGTTGTGGAGGAGTTGGAGGAGGAGTTATTGAAAAGAAGGACAAATGGTGGTGGTGGTTAGACTCTTCCAAAAGAGGTAGTGTTCTGTGGGTGGTGTAGATATAAGCAGGCCTATTAACTCTTCATAAACTTTAATCACACGCTCTGTCCAGGTTGTATCATACAGCTACAATGTAGCTTTCCATTTAGCTTTCTCTCCCCAGCAGCTGTTGGTCCCATTAGCAGTGTCACAGTGCCCTCTACTGGTCAAGCATGTACAGTAGCAGTATAAATACTGATGGAGCGACTACAAGGCAAAATAAAATAAAATAAAATATAGACCATCAGCTTGTGTTCGTATCCGCGAATGTTCGCTAGTCGTGTGTTCGTAAGTTGGGGACCTAGTGTATATACACACTGTATACTGTATATAGACAAACCCTGCACTCGGTTCTTCATGTCAAAATGCAGCTTTTTTCTTTGAGTATGAGTAAACGTGCGAGTACAACAGCATTCAGAAAGACAGAAGCTGTAGTGTGCAGTTAGAATATCAATAAACAGCAAACAACCTTTTCTTATTTTTGACCCAAAGTAACGTTACATGCAGCAAAACATTCTGGGAAAATATTCGATACATCCGGCCAGTTGAATATTACACAGCGAACCAAAACGGTGAAAATGCAAGGGCCACTTAGAAAGAGGTGATGTACACTGCTCAAAAAAAAAAAGAAAAGAACACTCATTTCACACGCAGTCAAAAGTGCTGCGGCATTATTCAAGCTGTCCACTTGGGAAGCAACACAGATGGACACTCATTTTCACGACGTGTTGAGCAAATGGAAGAGACAACAGGTGGTGTGTTTTTCCACTTCCGTTTCGAGCGTGACCCCAACCCCAGACCTCCGTGGGTTAATACATCCAAATTCCTTTGATTATTTTTGTGTGATTTTGTTGCCAGCACATTCAATTATGTAAAGACAATAAGAATATTTCATGAATTCAGATCTAGGATGTGTTATTTTAGTGTTGCCTTTATTTTTTGGAGCGGTGTATTTCAAGGAAAAGCTTTGGGATGTAGAGTAGGTGAAAAAGTCTACTATCAGGAGGAACACAGGCCTTTGCTCTTTCCTCTTTTGCCACTTTCCTAATAGTCTTAAATTATCTTTGTAAAGGTTCTTACTGCAGTATTATCCAACCTACGTTTCCACTCACAAATGTTTTGTGGTTTTTCATATTACGACTTAAAAAAAAATCATTTTTTCTGTTCTACTAAAATAACATCTTTCCTCATTTTTTTCTGAAATTGCAGCTCCTTTCTCATTAGAATGCAACTTTTTGCTCTCCCTACTTTGACTTCATTCTCATTAAATTAGTTTGATTTCATTTCTTCTGTCTTTCTTTCCCACAATTCAAACTTTTTTTTTGCCCACAAGCTAATTTTCCAAACATGGCAGCTTTATTCCCTTTCTCACCTACAGGGCCAGGACACATATGTCAGAATGCTATTTATAGACTATAGCTCTGCTTTTAATACAGTCAGCCCCCACAAACTCACAGATAAGCTCCTCACACTTGGCCTGTCACCCTCCCTCTGTAACTGGGTGTTTAACTTTCTCACAGGCAGGCCCCAGTCAGTCAGAGTCCACAACCGCACATCCAGCTCAAGAATTGTGAGCACTGGGACCCCACAGGGGTGTGTGCTGAGTCCGCTCCTCTACACGCTCTTCACCTACGATTGCGTGGCCTCCCAGAACAACACCAGCATCATTAAATTTGCGGATGACACTACAGTCATCGGACTGATCACTGGTGGTGTTGAAACATCATACAGAAGAGAGGTGGCGGACCTCATAGCTTGGTGTCGTGATAACAATCTCCTTCTCAATACAGATAAGACTAAAGAGATGATCATCGACCCAAGAACAAGGGAAAAGGAGCCGCATAGACCCCTGTTTATTGATGAGACTGAGGTGGAGAGGGTGAAAACCTTCAAGTTCCTTGGCACACACATCAGCGAGGACCTCACCTTGTCTCACAACACCCAACAAATTATGAAGAAGTCCCAAAGGAGACTGTACTTCCTGAGAAGACTGAGGAAATCTGGCATGTCCACCACAATCCTGAGTTGCTTCTACAGATGCACTATGGAAAGTGTCCTTACCGCCTCCATCACTGTTTGGTACGGTAACTGTACAACACGTGATAGGAAGGCACTCCAGCGGGTGATCAAGACCTCACAGAACATTGTTGGGGCAGCCCTCCCCTCACTGCAAGACATTTATAAATCTAGAGTCCTACGCAGAACACACAACCTCATCCAGGACAGCACACATCCACAACACTCATTATTCACACTCCTACCGTCAGGCAGACGCTACAGGGCTGGCAAACAGCTTTTACCCACAGGCCATCAGGCTTCTCAATGAAGCACTCACACACACCGCACGCAACACACGCACAAACTCATAGCACTTTATTTATTTATTTATTTATTTATTTATTTATTTATTTGTATTCATGTCTCTTCTGTTGTTGTTGCTTGATTTATTGGTATTTATGTTTATGTGTTTATGTTTCTTATGTTCTTATTCTTTTTCTTGTGTTTCCTTTCTTTTCTTGGGAGAATGAACAGAATAAGATTTTCATTGCATGGTATAACTGCTGTTTTACCATGCACATGACAGTAAAACTCTCTTGAATCTTGGATCTTGAACCAGAGCTTTATGCTCTAAGATTGATTGTCAAATGAAACTATCAATACTTTGATACTTCAGTCATTTGAGGTCATGTACACTCCTGATCAAAATCTTAAGACCAGTTGAAAAATTGCTAGAATTTGCATTTTGCACATTTGGATCTTAATGAGGTTTTAAGTAGAGCTACAACATGCAAAAGCAAGAAGGGGGGGGGGTGAGACAAAAAGCACTTAGAAAAAGTAATTTACCGAAAACAACAATTAAACTGAAATAGGCTGTTTATCAGCTGATCAAAAGTTGAAGACCATCGCTCAAAAAATAACAAAAAATGCTCTCAGGAGGACTCAATAATGAGGAGCTCCAGCATTCTTGTTCATCACTTCCAAAATGGCTTTGGGCATGCTTGATGCCAGTGTTTCCAGGAGGCTAGTGGGAACATTGCTCCAAGTGGTGAAGATGGCTTCACCAAGGGCATCAACTGTCTGGAACTGATGGACATTTTTACAAACTTCCCTTGCCATCCATCCCCAAATGTTCTCTATGGGATTTATATGAGGGGAACATGCAGGATGGTCCTAAAGGGTGATGTTATTCTCCCTGAAGAAGTCCTTGGTCAAGCCAGCATTGTGACCTGCAGCGTTGTCCTGTTGAAGAACCCAGCTGTTACCACACAGACGAGGGCCCTCGGTCATGAGGGATGCCCGCTGCAACATCTGCACGTAAGCGTCCGCCGTTTGACGACCCCGCACCACCTGAAGCTCAAGATTCAAGATTCAAGATTCAAGATTCAAGATTCAAGATTCAAGAGAGTTTTATTGTCATGTGCATAGTAAAACAGCAGTTATACCTGCCTGATGGCCTGTGGGTAAAAGCTGTTTGCCAGCCTTGTGGTCCTGGACTTCAAACTCCTGTAGCGTCTGCCTGACGGTAGGAGTGTGAATAATGAGTGTTGTGGATGTGTGCTGTCCTTGATGAGGTTGTGTGTTCTTCGTAGGACTCTAGATTTATAAATGTCTTGCAGTGAGGGGAGGGCTGCCCCAACAATGTTCTGTGAGGTCTTGATCACCCGCTGGAGTGCCTTCCTATCACGTGTTGTACAGTTACCGTACCAAACAGTGATGGAGGTGGCCTAGTCGCTCTAGTTTACGCCTCGGATGCTTTGCTCGCCGGGTATTCAGCTCACCGGACCCGCAGGCTGCTGCGTTCTCCCGGCGCAGAAGAAAGGCAAAGTCTGAGAGGCTAAATGAAAGTTCATGGTGAACCCTGCCGATGTTCAAAAGTGTCTCTCTGTTGTAATGTACTGCGTGAGTGTGTTGAATGTCCAAAATGAACAATAAAATAGCAAAAAATAGAAAAACACGGGAGAGTGTCACAGAGACGTCTGCCACGGAGGGCGCCATCTTTGAGAAGCCAAACCACACTTCCAGATGAGCTGAACGAGTTCTGTGTCAAAGCGGGCATAGAACTCGTTCAGCTCACGTTGACCGCTGCAGTTCTAAACACATCCCAGTTTGTGCAGCCAAAGCAGTCCTGAAGTACTTGATCAGTTTCTTCATTCCACACTTTAACTGCTGTACTTACAGGGGGAGCTTTTTTAAGAAGTTGTCTGTATGTTGGATAAAGGAATATGGAGATGTGGTCGGCCTTTCGAAAATGGGGTCTTGGAACAGCCTTCAAAGCACCTTTCATGTTGCTGTAGACTTGGTCCAGGATGTTATTTTCCCTTGTGGGAAAGCTCACATGCTGGTAATATTTGGGGAGGACAGTCCTGAGGTTACAGTGGTTGAAATCGCCAGATATAATAAATACAGCGTCTGGGTGTTTGGTCTCGTGTTTATCAATGATGTCATGCAGGAGGCCTAGTGCATTAGCAGTGTTAGCTCGTGGTGGGATGTAAACAGCAGTTAAATACACAGCGCTAAACTCACGAGGCAAATAAAAAGGTCTGCATTTCACCATCAACAGCTCAATGTCCTGCGAGCAGTGCTTTTCCATCGTCTGTACGTCTGTGCACCACCGTTTGTTTACGTAAACACAGACGCCGCCACCTCTGTGTTTACCAGACGCTAAAGTCCGATCTCCCCGGTAATCCAGCCTCCGGTGCTCCACTGAATGAAAAAGCACCCCAGATGATGGACCCCCCCTCCACTGTGCCGGGTAGAAACATCTCAGGTGGTATCTCCTTGTCATGCCAGTAACGTTGGAAGCCATCTGGACCGTCAAGGTTACATTTTTTCTCATCAGAGAATCAAACTTTTTCCACCTTTCAATGTCCCATGTTTGATGCTCCCTGGCAAAATCTAAACGGGCACTTTTGTGGCGTTGAAGGAGACCAGGTCTTTGAATTTCTTTTTTGTTTTTTAAAGCCTTTTCCCGCAGATACCGTCTGATGGTTATTGCCCTGCAGTCTGCACCAGTAAGGACCTTCATGTGGGTGGAAGACCGCCCTGTGTCTTGATGGACAGCCAATCGGATCCTCCGGCTCAGCGCAGGTGTGATTTTTTTGGGTCTACCACTTGACTTTTTTGTTCCATAATGCTCAGGATCTTCCAAACAATGTAGAATGACCGATTTACTGCTCCCAACCTCAGCAGCCATGGCACGCTGCGAGAGGCCTTGCTTATGCAGCTCCACAATCCCACCACGTTGAAAAAGAGAAAGCTTCTTAGCTTTACCATCACGAGGGCATGACAGTGTGAATGCCTGACACTAAATCAACATTTGGAGCACATTTTGGCTTTTATCACCTGTGGTCTTAAACTTTTGATCAGCTGATAAACAACCTATTGCATTTTTTTGTTTGTTTTCTTTAAATTACAAATTCCAAATGTTTTTTGTCTCACTCCCCCTTCTTGCTTTTGCATGTTGTAGCTCTACTTAAAACCTCATTAAGGTTCAAATGTGCAAAATGCAAATTCTCGCAATTTTTCAACTGGTTTTAAGATTTTGATCAGGAGTGTAAATGTCTACACTGGAAAGGGGGCCACAAAATATGGTCCTGCGAGACTGAGACCTCAGACGTCACAGAAGAGGAGAGCCGAACTCAAGTGGTTGCAATTCACAATTAAAAAGGAGAGGATAAGGCCCTCGACAAGAAGAACCAGAGTCGCCTCCACCTGCTGAGGAGACTGAGGTCCTTTGGTGTGTGCAGGACTCTTTTACGGACCTTTTATGACTCTGTGGTGGCCTCAGCCATCTTCTATGCTGTCTGCTGCTGGAGAGGGGGCAGCACGGACAGGGACAGGAGCAGGATCAATAGACTGATCAGGAGAGCGAGCTCTGTCCTGGACGGTCCTCTGGACTCCGTGGAGGAAGTGGGGGAGAGAAGGATGTTGGCTAAGCTGACATCCATCATGGACAACACCTCTCACCCCCTACATGACACTGTGGGTTCCCTTAGCAGCTCCTTCAGCAGCAGACTGTTACACCCACGGTGTAAGAAGGAGAGGTTCCGCAGGTCCTTCATACCGACCGCTGTCAGGCTCTACAACACCTGTACCACCTGAACCATGTTGTAGTCACTATGTATTCTTTACTTGCGTATCTTGCTTGCTGCTGTAACAAGTGAATTTCCCCGCTGTGGGATAAATAAAGTACAAATACAAATACAAAATACAATACAATACAATAAAGAAGAAGGTAAATATTGCAATCGGCATTTCTGGTAAGTGTGCACTAACAGTAATGGATGTGGGACAGCACTACACTGTCAAAATTCACACCCTCAGCAACTAAGTGCGCAGTGAACACAGTATACTTATCAAAGCATACTGACAAAAGTATTCCAACTGAGACAGCCAATGGCTGGTCAGTGATTGACGGACTTCCTCGTGCTGAATCTTCTTCTGTCAGATTCAGAAGGTTTTCATGTTGTTTTCACCTCGAAATGCAATCCGCAAAAACTATCCTAACCAATTTGATACTGAGTGTAGACATTCAGTGCTATTTACTGAGTGAATAAGCAATGCAATAGGACACACCAGATGGCCGCAGGTAGGATATGTTATTTTCCAAGCAGACAAATCAGACAGGTATTTGCCTGATCAAATTTACCACAGAAAAAAAGGTGCCGCCACATTAATGTGACCAGTCTGCAAATGCTGGCCTGCAGGCGTCATTGAAGGTATTTAAGAGCCCAGATCTTGAGGTGAGGCTGAAGACGGTGGAGCCAGATTGAAAAGGACACATCTCTGGTGAGTAGAAGAGAAACATGGCAGAGGTTGATCAGAAAAATGAGTGATGTGCTGTTCCCAGGTCAGACTCATCCTGAGCTATGCCTTCTGCTGTGACGACTGTCCTCCTGATGGGGGCGCTGATGGTCGCGTCTGCCATTGCTCAATCTTGTAAGAAGCAAAACGTCAGCGATACTGATTCTGACGAGCGGCAGACAAAGACTGACAGTGTTTGTGTGTCACAGACACCGATGAAGAGTTGACAACCATGTGTGCCAACATCGTGCTGGAACCATGTCGTTTAAGGATACCTGGCGCTTACCACCTGAATCGAAACACCTGTGTCAAGATATCAACCACGGAAAAGGATTTTGAAGGCGCACGGGTGAAACATCAGCAAACACAATCAGCAGCCATTAACGCCTTCTAGTTGTAAACTTCTTCATTGTCCACCTATCAGGCGGAGTGTAAGAGTTGGCGCTTTCGCGGTCAATTTGTAGTAGTGAAAAATGACGAGGAGCAAAAGAAGCTGCTGTGTATGATGAAACAGGCGTCCCCGCAGCGAATCCACTACTGGTTGGGTGTTAGAAGAGTAAGTAAGCAGCCAATGACGATGATGGTGGTAAGCGGATGAAGAGATCACAATGGATGTCTTTGTTTCAGGATGGTAACAGATTCTTCTGGACTGATGCAAGTGGAGAAGTGACCTATGCTGTATGGGCCGAAGGTCAGCCCAACAACGCTAACGGCCAAGAGGGCTGCGTGTGGATAAACAGTGACAGTAAGTTCAACTAAACATCTCGCTGGACGTCTGTCTCAGCCTGACACTGAATGTTGTCTCCTGTCCTTGTCCAGCCTGGGGCCTGTGGGATGACGTCCGCTGTACTGAAACAGCTGGTGTGGCGTGTCAAGTTCGAGTGTGATTGTTTGCATCTCCAAGAGTCAACAAGAGCGGCCGCTCAGTTTGTCTCCTCGTGAGCACAAACAGGCTTTTACAGTCATTGCAATAAACTTCAAGCATCAATTTGTTCCTGCTTCTGGTTTTATTTGTTTATCGTGCATCCATCTCAACTGGTGATCCGCCGATTATAAGATTCTGACACATACCGTCATCTGTTTTTTTTTTAAATGTATTTTATCCGACAGCCAATAAGAGATCAATTTAAAACGGGGTTATTGTGGCTCTGATGCAGCCGAGCATCTCTGTCTGCTGTTCTCGGTCTCCAGCATCGTCCCACCCACAGCGCCATCTGATTACGCGACCATTCCATGCACGATGCTCACAGACACGCTGGAAAATGAGAAAAACGTTTACGGGTGCAGAAGCTCAGTAGAGCACAGTGGCAGGTGCTGGTCATTCAAGGAGGGGTGAAAAACGGAAGGAAAAACTTGGAAAATGCTCCGGTGAAGGTTTATACTTCAAGATCGCTGATTCAAGATCATTTCCCTGTCAATCAAAAATTGATTCCTCCTCCGACACATCATCCAATCGTCATGCAGAAGCTGAGCGTCCGGGCCAGCCCACTGCCCCATAAACCCCCCAGAGACGCTGAGTGTCCGATGGGCAGGACATAGCCCAGCATTTATCCAATGACCGTCCAGTTTCGCACAGTGGAACAATCCACTCTACGCTTCCCCAATGACGTCAGGAGACGCTCAGCGTCCGACTGTGTAAAAGCACCGTGGCGTTAATCATCAAAATTCGTCAGTGGTTGACAGACTCTGTCATGCTGAATCTTTCTCTCAGAGTCACAATTGCTTGTTTAGACTCATAGCTAGCTCTCTGGTTTTCATGTTGTTTTCACCTCTAAATGCAGTCTGCACAGGCAAAACCTATCCTAACCAATTTGATACTGAATGTAGACATTCAGTGCTGTTTACTGATTGAATAAGCAATGCATTAGGACACACCTGATGGCCGCAGGTGGACAAATCAGACAGTAGTTTGCCTGATCAAATTTATCAATGAAAAAAAAAGTTCCGCCATGTTAATGTGAGCAAAATGCAAATGCTGTCCTGTAAGCGTCTCGAAAGCTTGAGGTGAGGCTGAAGACGGTGGTGGCAGATTGAAAACAACACATCTCCGGTAAAGGCGGCAACCTGTAGCTATGGAAAGTACAGACATTCGGTGTATACGAGGAGTGCAACAATACATGGGTCTGTTTTGAACCATTCCATACACACTAGGAATCGAACAATACTGGAACCCATCTTAAGTTGTCAACTCCATCCATCCTTCCTTTTTCTATGCCGCTTATCCTTACCAGGGGCGCGGGGGCATGCTGGAGCCTATCCCAGCTGACTTCGGGCGGACTGGTCGCCAGCCAATGGCAGGGCACAGGGTTGCCAACTCCCTGAAAAGTAAACAAGGGACACCCAGGTGGCAGGGCTGGCAAAATCGACCTCTGTTATTGGTGTGATACAATTGTTTTTATTTTTTGATTTGAACTTCAAGGACCATTTCTGTTCATAAAAGTAAAAAATAATCAGATATACCACAGCATGTGACGTCGCAGAAGCGCTGTGAGAAATATTTGCAAATAGAGGAAGTGACGTAGGTCTCGCGCATGTGCAGAACCGATCGTGTTTCCGGTACTGATCGTGTAGTGACAGTGTAGTTGGCGGCAAGTCGAGCTAGAGTGACAGCTAGTGACGCGCAGATCGATACCAAAATAATCATACCTCCGATACCAGAGCTTTATGCTCTAAGATTGATTGTCAAATGAAACTATCAATACTTTGATACTTCAGTCATTTGAGGTCATGTACACTCCTGATCCAAATCTTAAGACCAGTTGAAAAATTGCTAGAATTTGCATTTTGCACATTTGGATCTTAATGAGGTTTTAAGTAGAGCTACAACATGCAAAAGCAAGAAGGGGGGGTGAGACAAAAAGCACTTAGAAAAAGTAATTTACCGAAAACAACAATTAAACTGAAATAGGTTGTTTATCAGCTGATGAAATGTTTAAGACCATCGCTCAAAAAATAACAAAAAGACTCTCCAAACCAGAACAAAAAATGTTGTCAGTAGGACTCAGTAATGAGGAGCTCCACCGTTCTTGTTCATCACTTCATAGATGGCTTTGGGCATGCTTGATGCCAGTGTTTCCAGGAGGCTCGTGGGAACATTGCTCCAAGTGGTGAAGATGGCTTCACCAACGGCATCAACTGTCTGGAACTGATGGACGTTTTTACAAACATCTCAGGTGGGATCTCCTTGTCATGCCAGTAACGTTGGAAGCCATCTGGACCGTCAAGGTTACATTTTTTCTCATCAGAGAATAAAACTTTTTCCACCTTTCAATGTCCCATGTTTGATGCTCCCTGGCAAAGTCTAAACGGGCACTTTTGTGGCGTTGAAGGAGACCAGGTCTTTGAATTTCTTTTTTTGTTTTTAAAGCCTTTTCCCGCAGATACCGTCTGATGGTTATTGCCCTGCAGTCTGCACCAGTAAGGACCTTCATGTGGGTGGAAGACCGCCCTGTGTCTTGATGACAGCCAATCGGATCCTCCGGCTCAGCGCAGGTGTGATTTTTTTGGGTCTACCACTTGACTTTTTTGTTCCATAATGCTCAGGATCTTCCAAACAATGTAGAATGACCGATTTACTGCTCCCAACCTCAGCAGCCATGGCACGCTGCAGCTTATGCAGCTCCACAATCCCACCACGTTGGAAAAGAGAAAGCTTCTTAGCTTTACCATCACGAGGGCATGACAGTGTGAATGCCTGACACTAAATCAACATTTGGAGCAGATTTTGGCTTTTATCACCTGTGGTCTTAAACTTTTGATCAGCTGATAAACAACCTATTGCATTTTTTTGTTTGTTTTCTTTAAATTACAAATTCCAAATGTTTTTTGTCTCACTCCCCCTTCTTGCTTTTGCATGTTGTAGCTCTACTTAAAACCTCATTAAGGTTCAAATGTGCAAAATGCAAATTCTCGCAATTTTTCAACTGGTTTTAAGATTTTGATCAGGAGTGTAAATGTCTACACTGGAAAGGGGGCCACAAAATATGGTCCTGCGAGATTGAGACCTCAGACGTCACAGAAGAGGAGAGCCGAACTCAAGTGGTTGCAATTCACAATTAAAAAGGAGAGGATAAGGCCCTCGACAAGAAGAACCAGAGTCGCCTCCACCTGCTGAGGAGACTGAGGTCCTTTGGTGTGTGCAGGACTCTTTTACGGACCTTTTATGACTCTGTGGTGGCCTCAGCCATCTTCTATGCTGTGGGCTGCTGGAGAGGGGGCAGCACGGACAGGGACAGGAGCAGGATCAATAGACTGATCAGGAGAGCGAGCTCTGTCCTGGACGGTCCTCTGGACTCCGTGGAGGAAGTGGGGGAGAGAAGGATGTTGGCTAAGCTGACATCCATCATGGACAACACCTCTCACCCGCTACATGACACTGTGGTTTCCCTTAGCAGCTCCTTCAGCAGCAGACTGTTACACCCACGGTGTAAGAAGGAGAGGTTCCGCAGGTCCTTCATACCGACCGCTGTCAGGCTCTACAACACCTGCACCACCTGAACCATGTTGTAGTCACTATGTATTCTTTACTTGCGTATCTTGCTTGCTGCTGTAACAAGTGAATTTCCCCGCTGTGGGATAAATAAAGTACAAATACAAATACAAAATACAATACAATACAATAAAAAACAAGGTAAATATTGCAATCGGCATTTCTGGTAAGTGTGCACTAACAGTAATGGATGTGGGACAGCACTACACTGTCAAAATTCACACCCTCAGCAACTAAGTGCGCAGTGAACACAGTATACTTATCAAAGCGTACTGACAAAAGTATTCCAACTGAGACAGCCAATGGCTGGTCAGTGATTGACTTCCTCGTGCTGAATCTTCTTCTGTCAGATTCACAAGGTTTTCACGTTGTTTTCACCTCGAAATGCAATCCGCAAAAACTATCCTAACCAATTTGATACTGAGTGTAGACATTCAGTGCTATTTACTGAGTGAATAAGCAATGCGATAGGACACACCAGATGGCCGCAGGTAGGATATGTTATTTTCCAAGCAGACAAATCAGACAGGTATTTGCCTGATCAAATTTACCACAGAAAAAAAGGTGCCGCCACGTTAATGTGACCAGTCTGCAAATGCTGGCCTGCAGGCGTCATTGAAGGTATTTAAGAGCCCAGATCTTGAGGTGAGGCTGAAGACGGTGGAGCCAGATTGAACAGGACACATCTCCGGTGAGTAGAAGAGAAACATGGCAGAGGTTGATCAGAAAAATGAGTGATGTGCTGTTCCCAGGTCAGACTCATCCTGAGCCATGCCTTCTGCTGTGACGACTGTCCTCCTGATGGGGGCGCTGATGGTCGCGTCTGCCATTGCTCAATCTTGTAAGAAGCAAAACGTCAGCGATACTGATTCTGACGAGCGGCAGACAAAGACTGACAGTGTTTGTGTGTCACAGACACCGATGAAGAGTTGACAACCATGTGTGCCAACAACGTGCCGGAACCATGTCGTTTAAGTATACCTGGCGCTTACCAACTGAATGACTACACCTGTGTCAAGATATCAACCACGGAAAAGGATTTTCAAGGCGCACTGGTGAAACATCAGCAAACACAATCAGCAGCCATTAACGCCTTCTAGTTGTAAACTTCTTCATTGTCCACCTATCAGGCGGAGTGTGGGAGTTGGCGCTTTCGCAGTTATTTGGTAGTACTGAAAAATGCCGAGGAGCAAAAGAAGCTGCTGTGTATGATGAAACAGGCGTCCCCGCAGCGAATCCACTACTGGTTGGGTGTTTTAAGAGTAAGTAAGCAGCCAATGACGATGATGGTGGTAAGCGGATGAAGAGATCACAATGGATGTCTTTGTTTCAGGATGGTAAAAAATACTACCGGATTGATGAAGGTAAAGAAGTGACCTATGCTGCATGGGCCGAAGGTCAGCCCAACAACGCTAACGGCCAAGAGGGCTGCGTGTGGATAAACAGTGACAGTAAGTTCAACTAAACATCTCGCTGGACGTCTGTCTCAGCCTGACACTGAATGTTGTCTCCTGTCCTTGTCCAGCCTGGGGCCTGTGGGATGACGTCCGCTGTACTGAAACAGCTGGTGTGGCGTGTCAGGTTAGAGTGTGATTGTTTGCATCTCCAAGAGTCAACAAGAGCGGCCGCTCAGTTTGTCTCCTCGTGAGCACAAACAGGCTTTTACAGTCATTGCAATAAACTTCAAGCATCAATTTGTTCCTGCTTCTGGTTTTATTTGTTTATCGTGCATCCACCTCAACTGGTGATCCGCCGATTATAAGATTCTGACACATACCGTCATCTGTTTTTTTTTTAAAATGTATTTTATCCGACAGCCAATAAGAGATCAATTTAAAACGGGGTTATTGTGGCTCTGATGCAGCCGAGCATCTCTGTCTGCTGTTCTCGGTCTCCAGCATCGTCCCACCCACAGCGCCATCTGATTACGCGACCATTCCATGCACGATGCTCACAGACACGCTGGAAAATGAGAAAAACGTTTACGGGTGCAGAAGCTCAGTAGAGCACAGTGGCAGGTGCTGGTCATTCAAGGAGGGGTGAAAAACGGAAGGAAAAACTTGGAAAATGCTCCGGTGAAGGTTTATACTTCAAGATCGCTGATTCAAGATCATTTCCCTGTCAATCAAAAATTGATTCCTCCTCCGACACATCATCCAATCGTCATGCAGAAGCTGAGCGTCCGGGCCAGCCCACTGCCCCATAAACCCCCCAGAGACGCTGAGTGTCCGATGGGCAGGACATAGCCCAGCATTTATCCAATGACCGTCCAGTTTCGCACAGTGGAACAATCCACTCTACGCTTCCCCAATGACGTCAGGAGACGCTCAGCGTCCGACTGTGTAAAAGCACCGTGGCGTTAATCATCAAAATTCGTCAGTGGTTGACAGACTCTGTCATGCTGAATCTTTCTCTCAGAGTCACAATTGCTTGTTTAGACTCATAGCTAGCTCTCTGGTTTTCATGTTGTTTTCACCTCTAAATGCAGTCTGCACAGGCAAAACCTATCCTAACCAATTTGATACTGAATGTAGACATTCAGTGCTGTTTACTGATTGAATAAGCAATGCATTAGGACACACCTGATGGCCGCAGGTGGACAAATCAGACAGTAGTTTGCCTGATCAAATTTATCAATGAAAAAAAAAGTTCCGCCATGTTAATGCGAGCAAAATGCAAATGCTGTCCTGTAAGCGTCTCGAAAGCTTGAGGTGAGGCTGAAGACGGTGGTGGCAGATTGAAAACAACACATCTCCGGTAAAGGCGGCAACCTGTAGCTATGGAAAGTACAGACATTCGGTGTATACGAGGAGTGCAACAATACATGGGTCTGTTTTGAACCATTCCATACACACTAGGAATCGAACAATACTGGAACCCATCTTGGGTTGTCAACTCCATCCATCCTTCCGTTTTCTATGCCGCTTATCCTTACCAGGGCCGCGGGGGCATGCTGGAGCCTATCCCAGCTGACTTCGGGCGGACTGGTCGCCAGCCAATGGCAGGGCACAGGGTTGCCAACTCCCTGAAAAGTAAACAAGGGACACCCAGGTGGCAGGGCTGGCAAAATCGACCTCTGTTATTGGTGTGATACAATTGTTTTTATTTTTTGATTTGAACTTCAAGGACCATTTCTGTTCATAAAAGTAAAAAATAATCAGATATACCACAGCATGTGACGTCGCAGAAGCGCTGTGAGAAATATTTGCAAATAGAGGAAGTGACGTAGGTCTCGCGCATGTGCAGAACCGATCGTGTTTCCGGTACTGATCATGTAGTGACAGTGTAGTTGGCGGCAAGTCGAGCTAGAGTGACAGCTAGTGACGCGCAGATCGATACCAAAATAATCATACCTCCGATACCAGGAAGCTCCGGGAAGATGGCGCCCTCCGTGGCAGACGTCTCTGTGACACTCTTCCGTGTTTTTCTATTTTTTGCTATTTTATTGTTCATTTTGGACATTCAACACACTCACGCAGTACATTACAACAGAGAGACACTTTTGAACATCGGCAGGGTTCACCATGAACTTTCATTTAGCCTCTCAGACTTTGCCTTTCTTCTGCGCCGGGAGAACGCAGCAGCCTGCGGGTCCGGTGAGCTGAATACCCGGCAAGCAAAGCATCCGAGGCGTAAACGAGGCAAGCGAGCCGGCCTGCATGCTAGGCTAAAAGCTAGAGCGACTAGGCCACCGCGACCAAGCCTGCTGCTCGCCAACGTCCGCTCCCTCGAAAACAAGATGGACGAACTACGAGCAAGGATTACAGCTCAACGTGAGATCAGGGAATGCTGTGTGCTCACCTTCACAGAAACCTGGCTGACGGAGGATATACCGGACTCGGCGATCCAGTTGGAATCATTTGCTGCTTACCGGGGAGATCGGACTTTAGCGTCTGGTAAACACAGAAGTGGCGGCGTCTGTGTTTACGTAAACAAACGGTGGTGCACAGACGTACAGACGATGGAAAAGCACTGCTCGCAGGACATTGAGCTGCTGATGGTGAAATGCAGACCTTTTTATTTGCCTCGTGAGTTTAGCGCTGTGTATTTAACTGCTGTTTACATCCCACCACGAGCTAACACTGCTAATGCACTAGGCCTCCTGCATGACATCATTGATAAACACGAGACCAAACACCCAGACGCTGTATTTATTATATCTGGCGATTTCAACCACTGTAACCTCAGGACTGTCCTCCCCAAATATTACCAGCATGTGAGCTTTCCCACAAGGGAAAATAACATCCTGGACCAAGTCTACTGCAACATGAAAGGTGCTTTGAAGGCTGTTCCAAGACCCCACTTTGGAAAGGCCGACCACATCTCCATATTCCTTTATCCAACATACAGACAACTTCTTAAAAAAGCTCCCCCTGTACGTACAGCAGTTAAAGTGTGGAATGAAGAAACTGATCAAGTACTTCAGGACTGCTTTGGCTGCACAAACTGGGATGTGTTTAAAACTGCAGCGGGGAGGGAAGATTGTACTGTTGATTTGGATGAATATGCATTTGCTGTTACTGGCTACATTAGCACATGCATAGAGACTGTTACCACCACCAAGTATTACAGAAAATACCCTAACCAAAAACAGTGGATGAACTGTGATGTAAGGGCTAAGCTACGTGCTCGTTCGACTGCATTTGTCATGGGCACCGCTGATGACTACAAAAAGGCCAGATATGACCTGAGGAGGTCCATACGAGAGGCCAAAAGACAGTACAGACAGAAGCTGGAGGGCTACTATTCCACCTCAGACCCCCGGCGCATGTGGGCGGGGCTCCAGGACATCACAGACTATCGACAGCAGAGTAGCGTAGCCACGTCCAGCCAAACCACACTTCCAGATGAGCTGAACGAGTTCTATGCCCGCTTTGACACCCAAACTCCTGATGAGCAGAGAGGGTGGCTGAACCTGGGGAGCACACAGGACTCACCTCTCATGGTGACATCAGCTGATGTGCGCAGGGTTCTGAACAAAACAAACCCACGAAAAGCAGCAGGCCCAGACAACATCTCAGGACGTGCACTTCGGGTTTGCTCATCAGAGCTAGCTGATGTGCTTGCTGACATATTTAACCTGTCGCTTGCACAAGCATCTGTACCGACCTGCTCTAAGTCCACCACCATAGTGCCCGTACCCAAGAAGAGCAACGTGACCTGCTTGAATGACTATCGCCCTATAGCACTCACTCCTATTGTTATGAAGTGCTTTGTAAGAATAGTCATGACCACTGTCATAGGTCATCATTTCATGACTGCTATTATGTCTGATTGTCATTGACAGCTTTGTCATTGTGGTTGTTGATATTGATTTGTCCTTTATCCTTGTTCGTCTTTATAGTTGTCACGGACATTTATTTGCTGATGTCGTTCGGTATGTTTCTGTTGTTCTGTCACAATTGTTGTTGTTGCTGCTGTTGTCCTTGTCTCTTGTCTCTCTTTTTTTTGTTTTTGTCCCCTCTCGCCCCCCCCCCCCCCACCCCCCCCCCCCTTTCCTTTTCTCTTCTTCTCTGTCCCCTCCTGCTCCGGTCCGGGCGCTCCAAATTTGCTTTATAACAAGCATCAAGGTCGAATAAATTTTGTATGACAGGGGAAGTGTATATCACACTTCTCTCTGGCAGAGTAAATCTGTTGAGCACTTGACGGCATTTAGGTATACAATTCTATCTGCTTTAAAGGCTGGACAGGACAGGGGGGAAAAAAAAAAAAAAAAAAAAAAAAAAAAAGAATAGTCATGACCCACATCAAAAAGAGCATCCCGGCGGCAACTGTGGACCCTCTACAGTTTGCATATCGCCAGAACCGGTCCACGGATGATGCAGTCAACACTGCCATCCACACAGCCCTTTCTCACCTACAGGGCCAGGACACATACGTCAGAATGCTATTTATAGACTATAGCTCTGCTTTTAATACAGTCAGCCCCCACAAACTCACAAATAAGCTCCTCACACTTGGCCTGTCTCCCTCCCTCTGTAACTGGGTGTTTAACTTTCTAACAGGCAGACCCCAGTCAGTCAGAGTCCACAATCGCACATCCAGCTCAAGAATGGTGAGCACTGGGACCCCACAGGGGTGTGTGCTGAGTCCACTCCTCTACACGCTCTTCACCTACGATTGCGTGGCCTCCCAGAACAACACCAGCATCATTACATTTTCTTTCTTTTCTGGGAGAATGAAGAGAATAAGAATTTCTTTGCATAGCAGAACTACCAGTTTTACTGTGCACATGATCGTAAAACTCTTGAATGTTGAATCTATTCTTTAGTTTGTAAACAACCTAAACAACGCCACAAAAATAGAAACATTCACATCCAGTGTGGGCGGCACGCTAGCCGCTACTAGTCGGGTATAGTTAGTATGATAAACCAGTGTTAACTTGCCTGTTACACACTCAGCATGATTCTGTCAGCGGTGCCGCCTCGCTCCATTGGCGGCAACAGATGTTTGGTTTTGTCGAGGTGCATCTGGAGCACAAAGCCTGGGTTTGTTGAGCCACGTTTGCTGCACACCCCCTGAGTGGAGATGTGCTTTGTAAATAACGTGCAATTTAAATGTTGGCAGTCACATAAAATACAAATAATAGTCTTAATAGTGCTGCAAGTACAGTAGGATCCACCTGTGCTAGCATAAGCCTGGACTCTCAATTGATACTTTTTATACAGGATAGATTTCTAGAACAAAAATACTGAAATGGTTATTTTGCTAATTGTGTTATTTTGAACAAAATATTGAACAATTCTTTTCCCATGTATTCGTTGTACTCTAAAACAGGCATCCAATTCAATGTAGCTTTGTGTCAAATAGTACAAAATGTTGTACTTTTGTACAACATAGTACTGTTGGGCTAAACAGGTCCGGTCACAAAAAGAGGCTCAACATTTGACACTCTCACTTTAAGTGCTCTCAGCGACTTTGCCATGAAACGGACAGTTTTGCACACTCCGTTCATGTTCATGTTCATGTTCATGTTCTGCCGGTTGCCGGAAGACGGTTAATTTACGTTCATCAATAAATATGTCATTAAAAAAATGCTTTTGTCAGACGGAGCAGCGGCACAACACAGTCATGCAGCCCACCACCACCGCTTCAGAAAATCCTCAGGGAAACCCTGCGTTAAATAAGTACGTTCACGGGACCTCCGGTGGAAATGAGCATGGAGCTATGCGGCACATAGTCATCTATCGTTTATTGCGTTTCATTTGTTTCGACCGCGGTAACAATGTTCATGAATGCAACATTTTCATAGAGAAGCTGTCCACGACCTTCTAAATAGCGTCTTTGCTAGGGATGCTGCGGGCAGGGTTTCATGCTGCCAATTCCGATACGATCATCCACGGCCAATACCCGTCACGTAAATGAACGGTCAGGTCTGGATTACAGTTCATACGTTGTTCCGGCACGTGCACGCGCATTTTGGGTGGCAGGTGCTCAAACCAGACAAAAGGGCACCCAACGCATACGTTCATAAAATGAATCAAATCAATGTCGCTGCAAATAATAATCTATAAAGTTGACATTTATTTTATGTTTGACACGCATCACACAAACAATCGGGAGACAAATGTTTTATGGACTGATGACTTTTTGAAGGTTTCCTTTGTACTTTTTGGCAAATCCCAGCCTGGTTTGTGTCTTCCGGTGCAGCCTTTGTACTTTTCTTCATGAAGTCTTCTACGCAGGTTGTTGCTGATGTTGCTTTTAGGGTCTTTCATGACAGCTCTCACAATGTTTCTGTCAACACCAGAGGTCTTCCTCGTCGCTCGTCTCTTCTTCCGTCCACCGGAAGACATTCCAAATGGCTGCAGTGCTATGATCGATCTTTGTGCGATGGTTGTGATTGAATTGGCTGATTGGTGGTTGCAGGGCAGGGCTAGTCAACATCCGGGAACTGGGTGCGTAATAGCTAACGTAGTACCAGGAGACCAATAACACGTTAGAACTACGATAACGATAGGTAACAATCATGCTCGTGACGAGAGCGCTCCTGTGTTTTGAAGGAGCTGTTGCCAAAAGGCTGGTCAAAGATCCTTTATATGACAGAAGTGTTCCGTCTTTAAGGACCTGCTGCAAAATCGCTCGTCAAAGATCCTCTATTTTAGAGTAGCGCTGTGTTGTTTTTAAGGACTCGCTGCAAAATTTGATAGTCAAAGATCCTCAATATGATCAAAGCACTGTTCTGTTTTTAAGGACCCGCTGCTAAATGGTGAGTCGGATCCTCTACGTTACAGGAGCGCTGTGTTGTTTTTAAGGACCTCCTGAAGAATCGCTAGTCAAAGATCCTCTATAGTGACAGTGGCACTCAGTTTTTAAGGACCTGCTGCAAACACGCCAGTCAAAGGGCGTCAAACACATCGCAGTTATGGTTGTCCTCGGAGGGCCACTTTTTATAATTCTATTTGAGAAAGTCGTTTTCATGAATAACTAATACAAAACAGTCATTTTAAATTGGATTTGACAAGAAAAACAATAAAAGGTTTTCTGTCAATATTGACGACAAACACATTTAGCAAGAAAGGTTGTCTTTTTGGTTTAAAAAATATATGATTTCGTTAGTAATATTAATTTAGCTTTTACTTGAATATATTATTTTATTATCGATTGTAAATGTTTATTAAATTATTGTAAGAATATGTTTTAAATATTACGATTTGTACTTATTTAAATAGATTTATTTTAAGTAAAAAGATATATAAAATGACAGCATACAGCATACATAGAAAAATATAAACATAACTTTACAAGAGTATAAAAGTAAAATCATGAAAAATAAAGCTTAAAAAGGTAAAGACAAAATGAATATTAGTACGAAAACGACAATATATATACCTGTATATATATAGAAATATTGTTTTACATAATATGCAAGTAAGTGTGCTTTTGACTTGCATTATTTCGAGGCTTTCATAAAATGCTTTGCATAAAGTGACATGGCGGCCGAACCCTGGAGTTTGACCCCTGCGCACTATGTGGCAAGAGGGCGCCGCCATTTCTAAGAACCTCCCACAAAAACGCAAGTCAAAGATCCTCCGTGTGACAAGAGCGCCCTGCTAGTTTTAGGCATCTGCTGCAAAAATGTTAGTCACTCCAAAGCTTTGACCTGATCTCATCCATGTGGAAGATTTGGCCCCCGCTGGCGCAGGATGGATGTTCTATTAGGCGAGAGACGATCCAGTTTTGGATCTCGGTTGAATGTGTGTTGAATGTGATACCAGTGTAAAGTTAGGGAGGTCACACCCTCCATACGCACCATCTCAAAGCAGTGGAAGCATCGCTTTTAGGAGGTCCCTCGCAGATCCCGTGGATGGCGTGAGGTCTGCCTGAAGGGTTTATTGCAAGGTTTATCCACTAGAGGGCAACATTAGCCTATGATGCTCTGACACGATCACGTGGGTCCATCAGGCGCTCAGATCAGTTCCACAGTGAACATTTGTGCTTTTATGAAGCCGCACGTGTGTCCTCATGTTTGCTGATGTGGTCTGCCTGTGGACATTGTCCACTTGCTGGCGTGAAGGTTGACATCACCTTGGAGGGAGGAAGAAGGAAAACGCCTTCACGTCATGGCGCACGGTGTGCGCTGTGGGTGAGGTCTCCTGGTGGGGGGGTTAACCGGGGGACGACACGATGACCTAAAACCACGCACACCTGTCCCTCCAGGACATTGGCTGCCGTTAAGTTTGTGGCTGCTGCGCTTCATTTGCACACTAAACTCACATGCAGAGCACATTTTCGGACATTGTCGGCAATGAAGCAGTCCCACCAGCATCTCGCCGCCCTTTTTCGCTGGTGTTCCCCCCAAAATCCAATGCAAGTTGCAGTGCAGGTTTTTTTTGGTGTTTGTTTGCGATGCACTTGTGTGAGAAAGTGCGCGAAAATGTGTAAAAAAACAGACTTTATTCAGCCGCGACAAAGCACGCTTGTATTTGACGCATCATGGGCGGTCGGCATCCAGCAGCTTTATCTAGCTCTGCATGCGCTTTAATATGTTGGCAGCACTACTCAGATGTTGGTGTGAAAGTCATGCATGTTCCACTCGCCGTACTGTTGTTTACAATGAACTCAGCAGCACTATTCATGCTGGCTGAGCAGTTTGCTCTTTACAACATTGGTTGTGTAGCTGCTGTGTTTTGCATTATAGCTGTGAACAGCTGTAGCTGTAGGCAACTTCCTGATGTAGTTGTTTTTTTTACACCACAAATGAACACCACAAGATGACAAGATGTGTGTGAGTTTCATGAGCGGTCAGCATCCAGCAGCTTTATCTACCTCTGCATGTGCTTTCAAATGTGGCTTCTCAGCTGTTGGTGCGAAAGTCGTGCGTGTTACACTTGCTCTGCTGTTGTTTACAATGAACTCACCAGCGCTGTTAATGCGGGCTGAGGAGTTTGCTCCTTATCGCTATTACAACATCGGTTGTGAGGCTGCTGTGCTGTGCAAAATACTTAACAGTTGTCGTTGTAGGCAACTTCCTGATGTAGTTTTTCAAATTAACTTCAGAAGACGGCAGAAGCTACATTTGAAGTATCATGAGCGGTCAGCATCGAGTAGCTCTATCTACCTCTGTGTGCGCTTTAAAACGTTGCTTCTCAGCTCTTGGGGGTGAAAGCCATGCGTGTTACACTTGCTGCACTGTTGTTTACAATGAACTCATCAAGCAGGCTGAGCAGTTTCCTCCTTCCCACTATTACAATATTGGTTGTGTGGCTACTGCATTGTGCAGTACACTTGTTGGGAATAACTGCGGCATTAAGGTTGGCAAGTCTTACTGAACGCTACAGCTTTGTTGAGTGGGTGTGTGGTCCATCTTTGGGCGGCTGAAAGTTCCAGAACGAGAGTGAAAGTGCAGACGAGAGCAAAGACGCCATCATGACCTTCACGCTGCGCTCCTTGCATGGAAACCTGACCTCCGACATGAGAAGGTGGCACACACCTCCACCTGCAAGGGTCCTATTTGGAAAGCCCTTTCCTCCTCTTGTTCCCGTCCCGGAGGACACCCTGCACTCCCCCCCGTTGGTCTGTGCCGTCTGCTCAACGATGGGACATCAGCAGGTCTGCAAAACGTGCCAAACACCAGGCAGGCCGCTTGAGACGCCCGTTCCCAAGTGGGAAGTGGGTTTTTATGAAGAAACGTTTAAGGATGGATGGTAAAACCACAAGTTGAAGATCCTCTGTGTGACAGGAAAGCTCTGCAGTTTTTAAGGACCTGCTGCAAAAACACAAACTAAATCCCCTTCAGGTGACAGGAGCGCCCTGCTGTTGTTAAGGATCGACTGCAAAAATGCTAGTCAAAGATCCTCCACACAGGAAGAGCTGTGCAGTCAGAAAGGACCTACTGCCCAAACGCTGGTCAAAGATCCTTTATATGACAGCGGTGCTCTGCTCTTCAATTTACCGTGGACGTTGACGTTGGGGTAGAAATCAACATCGGATCAAAGGTCAGTCAGCCCGCTGGAACGGATCACGGTCGAGTTCCGAGCGTCCGCCGCTGATCCGTCTGCTCGGTCACGGCACGGCCAGGATGCTAAGATGCTAACCTGCGCTGCCCCAACACGACTCATCTTGTACCGCCACAAATAGCCAAATAAGGCTTGTTTGCTAACGCTCGCGTGTCAGAGAGCTAAGCAGCTCATACATGACTTACGGTAGATCCCCGACCCCAGCTGCCAAAACAGGGAGGGATCAACCCGGTCCCCCCCAAAGGTCCAAGCAGCACTTCAGGGATTTGATGAGAGAACCGCCTCACGATACTGACCCCAATTTGGTTCTCTTTAGTCTGGCATTCTTTCATGGAGACGCGATAAGGCAGCGAGACCTCCGCCAGGGTCAAACAATCCCAGTCATGGAAAAATCACCCCCATGTGCACGACAAGGAAAGTAGCAACCGCCACCTCTCTGGCTCCATCTGCTGGAAATGCTGGGTCGCTGCCCCACTTGGCCCCATCGCCACCACATTGTTAGCTGAACGGGTCTTTTATGTACTGTAGTTTTATAGGAACGTTGTTTTTTACAGACATGCTAACAAACTAAACTAACTAGCTGTCAAATTAAGTTCATGTCGTTTTAGAGTTACGGAAGTTTTGGGTAGGCCTGCTAACTAACGGCAATCAGAATACTTTTTATTCCATTTTATGGCAGCATTTTTGCAAAAGTTATCTAACTAAGTAGCTAGCTAGCCAGGTAACTCACAACACAACTTTACGTTTTATACTTGCGCCTTTTGTACATGCCTGTTTTACTGCTGCAGTTGTTGCTTAATCCCGCTAACAAACAATAAAAAGACAACTTTCACGAAGTTTTAGCGCTGTAGTTGTGTAGTCCTGCTAACTAATGGTAACAAAAACAACTTTGTAAAAGGTTATTGCTGTAGTTTTTGCGTAGCGCTGCTAACTGGTGATGATAAATGCAACTTTTATGACGTCATTTAGCGTAATCCTGCTAAGTAACAATAAAAACACAACTTGAGTGAACTTTTATCACTGTATTTTTTGTGTAATCTTGCTCACAATAAAAACACCACTTTTATTATGTTTTTTTGCTATAGCTTTTGCGGTAAAAACACACCTTTGTAACATTTTATCGCTGCAGTTTTTGCATAATCGACCTAATAATACAAACACAACTTGTATGAAGTTCTATTACTGTAGTTTTTGCTTAATCTTGCTAATTTACAATAAAAACACAACTTTTATGAAGTTTTAGCATTGTATTTATTGCGTAATCTTGCTAACAGCAAAAACATGTTTATGAAGTTTTATTGAAGTTGTTTTTGTGTCGTCCCACGAACAATAAAAACACAACTTTTGCAGTTTTATTGCTGTAGTTTTTGCACAATTGCTGCATAGCTCTACTAACTTCCGATAACTTTGATGAAGTTTTGCATAATCTTGGTACCAAACCATGAAACCACAACTTTCATCCAGTTTTAGAGTTTTAGAGTCATTTTTGCGCAGTCCTGCTAACTAACGCTAAAACCACAACTTTTACGAAGTGTCTCTGCTGCAGCTTTGGTGTACTTGCGCTAATAAGTGTGACGATTTCCATCCTAACATGCATTTTATGTACTGTAGTGGCGTACTTAGATATTTTATTCTCATGACCTCTGCCAAGGAGGTTATGTTTTAGTTTGTTTCTTTGTGTTCCCAACAACTTGAAGAGTTCTGAATGGATTTGGATGAAATGCTCAGGAATTGTCGGATACGGGATATGGAAGACCTGCGTACATTTTGGGGCAGATCCGAATCACCGTCTGGATCCAGGATTCTTTTTTTCAAGAATTCTTTAACACTGAGATAGAACCGTTTTCGGCATTTGTGCACATAACGCCACAAAAAATGGTCAGAGCACTTGGTGAAAAATAAATACCAAACACGTTTCCAACAAGGTTGTACAAAAATTCAAAGATTGATCCAAGAAAATGGAATGATTGCGGATACTGTGATCCAGAATATGCCAAACAGCAGGGTGCCGTTGGAATGTTCATGATAGCAAGACAACAGATAGCAACAAACACCATTAGATATCGCCAAGACACGGTGGAATGTGGATTGGTTGGATCTTCAACAGCTCTGGCGCTAGACCCACAAGAAAACCACCATTACGGAAATGCTATTTTTGTGAATCACCACTGAACTAATATTGATATCATTACGACTCCCGTTGCTAATGGGGTGTTTTCACGGTCAGGGAATCTAAATTTGTGGATAAAATAAACGCACAACTAATATTTATGCTGTAAATCCCAATACGGGCACAGGTCTGCGCCCTCCGAGGGCTTTCCCAATATGAGCGATGTATTGTTGTGTCATCCCGCTAACTAACCCAGCAACGTTTGTGGCTTGATAGTCGTCATGCTCTTGCGTAATCATCGCCACTAGCCAACTAAATGCCCCCCAGTGAACTTTTGCAAGGTTATGTGTAACCCTGCTACCTAGCGAGGCGCGGCCCAGTGGGAACGATGTACACCCGCTGCTGGCGTAGAAGGACGATGCCCTCATTACAAGACGTACAGGACGTTGTTTGGACGTGCGTTCTCATCGAGTGTTTCCTCAAAAGCTCCATGCTATTGTGAGTTTGAGGAAGACTTCTTTGGTTTGTGGGGGCCCCTGCGCGCCCCTGCGTGTCCCATGAATGACAGCACTGCGCCTGTGTGCGAAGCGGAGGCCGCGCTAATCCCCTGTGCTCTCCTGCCAGTAGCACACCAGCAGGCTAATGAAAGTCAAGCTGCGCTAACCGCACGGCTCGGGATCTCTTTGATAAATAAAGCCGCCGGGAGCCAGTTAAGTCCTTAATGGCCCCCTACGGACCCTGACGGCCTCGCCTTGCCGTGCACACATCACACTCGTGCAGCATGCGCACCCTCCCCCACCAGTCACCCTGACGCGGGGCCCCCCGACGGGCGCGCACGTGATCACGCGACACGAGACAATCGCGTCAACATCACGCAGGGCGCTGGTACTCGTCCAGGGCTTGACCCCGTTGCCTTACGGCAGGGGTGTCCAAAGTGCGGCCCGGGAGCCATTTGCGGCCCACGGCTATGATTTTATCGGCCCGCAGCACAGTCTAAAAATGTCATTTAACACGGAAACTAAAACAACAACACTATATAACAATCAACAACAATCAATAACAAATCAACATTCCCATGAAAAATGTGTACCTGCCAGGAGGGTCACGGGACGATGCACGAGAAGGAGTCGAGATTTTAACATGAGATGGCGCCCTCCGTGGCAGACGTCTCTGTGACACTCTCCCGTGTTTTTCTATTTTTTGCTATTTTATTGTTCATTTTGGACATTCAACACACTCACGCAGTACATTACAACAGAGAGACACTTTTGAACATCGGCAGGGTTCACCATGAACTCTCATTTAGCCTGCGGGCCTGGTGAACTGAATACCCGGCGAGCAAAGCATCCGAGGCGTAAACGAGGCAAGCGAGCCGGCCTGCATGCTAGGCTAAAAGCTAGAGCGACGAGGCCACCGCTACCAAGCTTGCTGCTAGCCAACGTCCGCTCTCTTGAAAACAAGATGGACGAACTACGAGCAAGGATTACAGCTCAACGTGAGATCAGGGAATGCTGTGTGCTCACCTTCACAGAAACCTGGCTGACGGAGGATATACCGGACTCGGCGATCCAGTTGGAATCATTTGCTGCTTACCGGGGAGATCGGACTTTAGCGTCTGGTAAACACAGAGGTGGCGGCGTCTGTGTTTACGTAAACAAACGGTGGTGCACAGACGTACAGACGATGGAAAAGCACTGCTCGCAGGACATTGAGCTGCTGATGGTGAAATGCAGACCTTTTTATTTGCCTCGTGAGTTTAGCGCTGTGTATTTAACTGCTGTTTACATCCCACCACGAGCTAACACTGCTAATGCACTAGGCCTCCTGCATGACATCATTGATAAACACGAGACCAAACACCCAGACGCTGTATTCATGATATCTGGCGATTTCAACCACTGTAACCTCAGGACTGTCCTCCCTAAATATTACCAGCATGTGAGCTTTCCCACGAGGGAAAATAACATCCTGGACCAAGTCTACTGCAACATGAAAGGTGCTTTGAAGGCTGTTCCAAGACCCCACTTTGGAAAGGCTGACCACATCTCCATATTCCTTTATCCAACATACAGACAACTTCTTAAACAAGCTCCCCCTGTAAGTACAGCAGTTAAAGTGTGGAATGAAGAAACTGATCAAGTACTTCAGGACTGCTTTGGCTGCACAAACTGGGATGTGTTTAAAACTGCAGCGGGGAGGGAAGATTGTACTGTTGATTTGGATGAATATGCTTCTGCTGTTACTGGCTACATTAGCACATGTATAGAGACTGTTACCACCACCAAGTATTACAGAAAATACCCTAACCAAAAACAGTGGATGAACTGTGATGTAAGGGCTAAGCTACGTGCTCGTTCGACTGCATTTGTCATGGGCACCGCTGATGACTACAAAAAGGCCAGATATGACCTGAGGAGGTCCATACGAGAGGCCAAAAGACAGTACAGACAGAAGCTGGAGGGCTACTATTCCACCTCAGACCCCCGGCGCATGTGGGCGGGGCTCCAGGACATCACAGACTATCGACAGCGGAGTAGCGTAGCCACGTCCAGCCATACCACACTTCCTGATGAGCTAAATGAGTTCTATGCCCGCTTTGACACCCAAACTCCTGATGAGCAGAGAGGGTGGCTGGACTTGGGGAGCACACAGGACGCACCTCTCATGGTGACATCAGCTGATGTGCGCAGGGTTCTGAACAAAACAAACCCACGAAAAGCAGCAGGCCCAGACAACATCTCAGGACGTGCACTTCGGGTTTGCTCATCAGAGCTAGCTGATGTGCTTGCTGACATATTTAACCTGTCGCTTGCACAAGCATCTGTACCGACCTGCTCTAAGTCCACCACCATAGTGCCCGTACCCAAGAAGAGCAACGTGACCTGCTTGAATGACTATCGCCCTATAGCACTCACTCCTATTGTTATGAAGTGCTTTGAAAGAATAGTCATGACCCACATCAAAAAGAGCATCGCGGCGGCAACTGTGGACCCTCTACAGTTTGCATATCGCCAGAACCGGTCCACGGATGATGCAGTCAACACTGCCATCCACACAGCCCTTTCTCACCTACAGGGCCAGGACACATACGTCAGAATGCTATTTATAGACTATAGCTCTGCTTTTAATACAGTCAGCCCCCACAAACTCACAAATAAGCTCCTCACACTTGGCCTGTCTCCCTCCCTCTGTAACTGGGTGTTTAACTTTCTAACAGGCAGACCCCAGTCAGTCAGAGTCCACAATCGCACATCCAGCTCAAGAATGGTGAGCACTGGGACCCCACAGGGGTGTGTGCTGAGTCCACTCCTCTACACGCTCTTCACCTACGATTGCGTGGCCTCCCAGAACAACACCAGCATCATTAAATTTGCGGATGACACTACAGTCATCGGCCTGATCACTGGTGGTGTTGAAACATCATACAGAAGAGAGGTGGCGGACCTCATAGCTTGGTGTCGTGATAACAATCTCCTTCTCAATACAGATAAGACTAAAGAGATGATCATTGACCCAAGAACAAGGGAAAAGGAGCCGCATAGACCCCTGTTTATTGATGAGACTGAGGTGGAGAGGGTGAAAACCTTCAAGTTCCTTGGCACACACATCAGCGAGGACCTCACCTGGTCTCACAACACCCAACAAATTATGAAGAAGTCCCAAAGGAGACTGTACTTCCTGAGAAGACTGAGGAAATTTGGCATGTCCACCACAATCCTGAGTTGCTTCTACAGATGCACTATGGAAAGTGTCCTTACCGCCTCCATCACTGTTTGGTACGGTAACTGTACAACACACATTAGGAAGGCACTCCAGCGGGTGATCAAGACCTCACAGAACATTGTTGGGGCAGTCCTCCCCTCACTGCAAGACATTTATAAAACTAGAGTCCTACGCAGAACACACAACCTCATCAAGGACAGCACACATCCACAACACTCATTATTCACACTCCTACCGTCAGGCAGACGCTACAGGAGTTTGAAGTCCAGGACCACAAGGCTGGCAAACAGCTTTTACCCACAGGCCATCAGGCTTCTCAACGAAGCACTCACACACGCCGCACGCAACACACGCACACACTCATAGCACTTTATTTATTTATTTATTTGTATTATTTGCTTGTATTCATGTCTCTTCTGTTGTTGTTGCTTAATTTATTGGTATTTATGTTTATGTGTTTATGTTTCTTATGTTCTTATTCTTTCTTGTGTTTCCTTTCTTTTCTTGGGAGAATGAACAGAATAAGATTTTCATTGCATGGTATAACTGCTGTTTTACTATGTACATGACAATAAAACTCTTGAATCTTGAATCTTGAATTAGTGTTAATAAAGCATAACGAAAGAAACACGTGAGGATATAAATTGCAATCTACTCATTTAACTTCTACTACGTTGCACTCTTCTGCACTCTGTATGTGTGCGCTGCCGGCCCCGCCTCCACCCACCGAGACCGACAAAAGGGCTCACTCCTTTCGTGGAACAGCTCTCATGCACAGAGTGAACCCTCTTCCGACAGACGAGCACGCACATGGCAACGCTTCACTGCCGTGCATTGTGTGTTTAACTCATGACTTCATTTATTCATTTATTTACATCTCCTGACACCTCTGATACCCGCACATAAAATGTACTTTTTTAAACACATTTTTGATGCAAATTATATATTTTATTTTGTTTTATTTATTTTTTTTCTGGTGATTTTTCTCATAATATTGATCAAGAGTGTCTTTTTTCCTTCCAATGTGGCAGCCGCACATCTTTCAATTCATTCACATGACAAATGCTTGTTGTTGTTATTTTGTTGTTTGCTTTACTTTGTGACGTCATCCACGGGTGCAAAAGCCCAACTGAAAGCAAGCCACAAACAAACACATGATGAACATGCTTGGCTCCATCCAGCTTCTTGGCAGCTTGGTGGCGGGAACACAAACAGGAAATAAGCCAACCAGCAGGCTGCGAGCTTGATACCGAACTTGGGCGGGGTGTAGAAACAAGCTGCACGAGCAAACCCTCACAGAGACTCTTTTGGTCCGTGTACGCGTTTACTGGCAGAGATCCCGGCTGGACGTGAGCGTGGCGAGTTGCTGCGTCCGAGGGCTGTTTATGCAAGGTGGCGTGCTAACTACAGAGTGCGAGACGCGAGGAAGAAGGCGCCAGCCATGAGGAGCGCCGCATAATCAGACAGCAGACGCAGCACACGAATAGAAAAAGCCCTGCGTTTTCTTTTCAGTGTAAAAGCCTGAACATTGTGCCTGAAACGCGTCATGGATGCTCTGAACGTGACGAGCATCTCGCAAAAGTCGCCAAACATTTCAGCAATCATTCCACCACAGCAGGCGTGTCCCGGGGGCCATTAGCCTTTTTTATTGGCCCGCAGCACATTGTAAAAATATATTTAACAAGTCAACTGAAAAAAATAAACAAAACAGCAGAAAAAATGGAAAAATCAGCCTTAATTGTTCCTTTTTCAACGTTTTAACACTCGAAACACGAAGGGGCGCTGGATTTCACAATTTCCAATCCAAACAAAACGTCACAGTTTAAAAGTCTTTTCCTTGGTTTTCGCCCATTTTTCTCGACATATGTCCTCTTCCGTTCTCAATAACGTGCATCTTCTTTTTCCACGACTGTATATCACAAACCTGAGACGCTGTTTTTTTTTTTGTTACTTTTTAGCATTGCTTTGCAAAATATTCAAGCGGCCATTGCATCCTTACATTTTCCAGTACGTGGGACACCCCCGTGTCACAGTATAGCTTGTCAAGGGACGATACTGTCGAAAGTAAGCTTGGATGTACCTGAGAGCAGCGATGGATCAACAACACACAGACTTTCTGGTCAAACTAGCTGGCAACACCAGTGAGTAGCAAGATAGTGCATGAGTGCTGCTGGCACCCGGGAGCTGCGGTCCGTTGAGGGGAAACAATCCAACATGTAATGCAACCCCCTTCCTTTCCATCCTTGAGCTGAATGAGGCGCAGCCGCATGCAGCATTTCATGCACTATCTTCCTGAGCAACTTGTTCCTCGAGCTCGGCCACTTCACTTTTCAATCGCCACAAAACCAGAGACTTTCTTTTCCAGTGTTTTCACAGTCAAGCGCGTCGGTGGTAGCAGCGTCATGGGCCGGTACCGCACGAGTGCTGCCGGCTCTGGGGGAGCTGCGGTTCATTAAGTCTTTCAATACCAAAGATGAGAAAGCGAGCACTAGTGGATGTCACTCTCACAGCGGTTTTAAGCCACAAGGTGGCAGGAGTGCGTTGCATAAGAGCTCGGCATGTGAATTTGAATGGAAAAAACATGCGTGGCAGCAAGGAGGAAGCGGAAGAACGTGGAGGAGTGTGGCGTGCAGAAGGTCACGCGCTGTAGGGAAATTGTGCCGCATGCACATGCTTGCACGCACATGCACACGCACACACACACGCACACGCACAGTTCAGTTCCAAATGTGAAAACTGTAAACAGCTCATGGTTCATATTTGTCAATTAATGAATATTTGGCTGTAAAACAACCCCTTTTTTGTGTTGTTTATGTTGCGGTGTAGTTGTCTAGCTATTTCGGCTGTCACAAAAGCAGAAAATATTGGTGAAAAAAGTGAAAGTAATGCTTGAAATGTATGTTTTCACAAAAAGCTGCTTTTGTGATATTTTCCTGAAACGTACCTACTGCATGCTCTGCTGCTGATTACTAAAGAAATGAAAAAGGTAGTAGTCTTTCTGATGAAAGACGCCAGTCTAACCTTTCTTTTGGTAGGTTCCATGCTGACAGCCATAGAACGCATTATTCTGTGTGCCTTGGAAGATCAGTCCAAATGGTCTAGAACGGCCGGTAGTGAACGGGTTGCCTTTTGAAAAACGCCTGGGATTGACTGAGTTGGGGAGACAGATGGCTTTCATCACGTACTGTCACATTGTGAGGCACAAAATGGGCCGCATGGCAGTTTTCCAACGTGATAAGGACCCCCAAAGACACCTCCAAGCATAAAAAAAGTTCAATAGTGCAAAAAAAAAAAACACCTCGTGGTGGCGGCAAAAAAAAAAATGGCAGGTTACACAACAGCGTTCCATCGCCCACTTGCCACCTCTTGGCCTCCCGACGACAAAGCACCATGCAAACCTTGGACCTGCGACGTGCCAGCTACTTATCGTGTGTCTGCATTGGCTGCTTACGTAACGGCGCGGCTTCTTAAAGCTGTGGGAGTCAAAAGTCCGCCCGCTGTGCTAAAGAGTAACACGCCTGGCCCACCGTCATAGCCCATGTTGGTGCTGTCATGGTGTGGAATACAGAGCGTCAGCATTTGGCTACAGCAACACATACAGCAGAACCGCTCAAGGATGACAATTTCATCCCAATTTTAATCATCACATTTGAACATTCTCACCTGCCATGCAAGTGCTCTGATGTGAAGTACCGGACGCAGCGCGAGGGAAGATTAATGCACATGCTCTTCACATAAAGACTACACCCAGCTCATTGCACTCGTGGTGCACTCGTCCCTCGCAATATCACGCTTCCATTATGGCTCCCTCGCTCGAGGAAAAAAAAATCCTAATATTACGAGAATAAAGTTGGAAATGTACGAGAAAAAAATTGTAACTTTATGTTACAGGCATTGTCTGAGACAGCTATGAAAAGGGGGGACTTACAGTGTGTGACCGTTGGCCTTGGGCATGTGGAGGGGGCGGGTTAAGGAAGGTGGAAGTGAGAAGGGCTAGCCATGCAACCACTCTGTTTTGCTGCCACGTTATAAATAAAAGCTTGCCTGAAGCAAGAGAAGAGTTTCCTTCCTTCCTGAAGAGCTGTGCTCTATTTTCCCTCTGGCACGTAATATTAACACTTCATTCTCGTAAATGTACGACTTTATTCTCATAAGTTTACAACATTATTCTCGGAAATTTACAAGCTTTTTTCTTGTAAATCTACAGCTTTATTCTCGTAAATTTGCAACAGCATTCTCGTAAATTTAGGACTTTTTTTCCTCATAAATGTACAACTTCATTCTCGGAAATGTACGACTTTATTCTCGTACATTTACGACTTTATTCTCACCAATGTATGACTATTCTCATCAGTTTAAGACATTATTCTCGTAAATTTACGACCCTTTTTCTTGTAAATTTACGACTCCCGTAATACTTACGAATTCACGTAAATGTATGACTTTTTTCTTGTCAATGTAGGACTTTATTCACGTAAATTTACAACATTAGTCTTGTAAATGTACAACTTCATTCTCGTAAATGTACGACATCATTCTCGTAAATTTAGGACTTTTTTTCCTCATAAATTTACAACTTAATTCTCCTACATTTATGACTTTATTCTCATAAATGTACGACTATTCTCATAAGCTTACAACATTATTCTTGTAAATTTATGACCCTTTCTCTTGTACATTTATGACTTTATGCACGTAAATGTAAGACTTTTTTCTCTTAAATGTACGACAGTTCTCAGAAATTTATGGCATTATTCACGTAAATTTACGACCATTTTTTCTTGTAAACTTACGACTTTATTCTGGTAATACTCCGACTTTTTTTCTTGTAAATGTACGACTTTATTCTCATAAATTTAGGACTTTTTTTTCCTCATAAATTTCCAACTTAATTCTCGGAAATTTACGACTGTTCTCGTACATTTACGACTTTATTCTTATAAATGTACAACAATTCTCACAAGTTTCCGACATTATTCTCGTACATTTACGACCCTTCTTGTAAATTTACGACTTTATTCGGGTAATATTCAGACTTTTCTTCTTGTGAATGTAGGACTTTATTCTCTTGTAAATAAACAACTTTATTCTCGTAAATTTATGACTTTATTCTCGAAATTTACGATTCTTATTTTTTTGTGGCCCTACTACTCATTATTATTAGTAAAAAAAAAAAAAAAAGGGAAAGACAAAGGCATATGTAGTATTCAGTAAATAAATTGCAGGGTAACTACGGTACTCGATGAAATAAATGATATCCAAACATTCATCCCAACTTGTTTTCAATGTTCCACGGGAGTTCATTCACTTCTTTTTAGTGGCCAGCTCAGTAAAGTTTACATAAATGTAAGCACACAAACAAAACAAAACAAAAAAACACAAAATAGAGTGAGAAGAAAAAAAAGAAAAACTGGAAAAACCTGGCCTTCAGCCCGTAGCTCTCACGCTAACCAGGGCTCGGGGAGGTAAAGTCGCACGCTCCTGTCACTGTGACAGCTAAAAACGTCTGGACTCTCACGCGAGACGCTGGAGGCTCACGCAAAGGCAAAAACTACCAGCAAAACTAAAAACCACTACAGGTGTTCTTTGTGTCGTAAGCAGTGATTTTATTTATTGATGTGTTTATTTATTGGTGACCCAGATCTGCCTGTAAACTCAGACGAGTGTGGGAAGGAAGGGCTTGGGTGGCGAGTTGGCACACTCACCTGTGTGAACAGAGCGGCGAGCGTCTTTATTACCGCCAGCAACAATGTCATTATTAGCTCGGAAATGTTTTGTCACGCTGGGGATCGACACACGTGAAGGAAGCGGGCGGCCGTCCAAGTCAAACAGCCTGATGAAGTTTAGACAAAGCCCAAACAAACACGCGCGACACAATGACAATCCTAAACACCCTTCACACATGGCCCGCGCTGCGCACTGGAACGTTACCAAAACAGATGCCTCTTTTCCTCTTTAAACGTCATGAAAATGAAACAATAATCACATATTTAACGTTTAGATTTGTATCCGAAATTCGAAAAAAAGGTGACTTTTGGCATAAAAAAATGGATTTTGGCATACGTGGCTCTCATGACACGGTCGTCTCTCGCCACGTAGCGCTTCCAATTTCACGGCTTCACTCTATCACCTTTTTTTTCCCTAAATACACTGCTCAAAAAAATGAGAGGAACACTTGGAAAACACATCAGATCTAAACTAGGGAAAAATGATGTTGAATATGTTTCCTGATAATAAGTGGGTGATGTATTAGTAACAAAATGATGCCACATCATTTGATAGAAATGAAAATGATCACCCTATAGAGGGGGGAAATCAAAGACACCCCAAAAATGAAAGTGAAAAAATGATGCAGCACACTGGTCCATTTTGCTAAAATGTCATTGTAGCAACTCAAAATGATTCTCAGTAGTTTGTGTGGCCCCCACGTGCTTGTACGCATGCCTGACAACGTGGGGGCATGCTCCTAATGAGACTACGGATGGTGTCCTGGGGGATCTCCTCCCAGATCTGGACCGGGGCATCAATGAGCTCCTGGACAATCTGAGGAGCTACCTGGCGGCGCCGGATGGACCGTGAACGTGGGGGCCAGTCAATGGTATCAATTCCTTCATCCTCCAGGAACTACCTGCATACACTAGCCACATGAGGTCGGGCATTGTCGTGGACCAGGAGGAACCCAGGTCCCACTGCACCAGCGTAGGTTCTGACAATGGGTCCAAGGATTTCATCCCGATACCTAATAGCAGTCAGGGTGCCGTTATCTAACCTGTAGAGGTCTGTGCGTCCTTCCAGGGATATGCCTCCCCAGACCATCACTGACCCACCACCAAAGCGGTCATGCTGAATGATGTTGCAGGCAGCATAACGTTCTCCACGGCATCTCCAGACATTCAGCTCTCCTGGAGTAACTACCTGTCTCCTGGAATCTCCTCCATGCGTCCAGGTACCGCAGTGATGCCCTGGTCCAGATCTGGGAGGAGATCCCCCAGGACACCATCCGTAGTGTCATTAGGAGCATGCCCCCACGTTGTCAGGCATGCGTACAAGCACGTGGGGGCCACACAAACTACTGAGAATCATTTTGAGTTGCTACAATGACATTTTAGCTAAATGGACCAGTGTGCTGCATCATTTTTTCCCTTTCATTTTTGGGGTGTCTTTGATTTCCCCCCTCTATAGGGTGATCATTTTCATTTCTATCAAATGATGTGGCATCATTTTGTTACTAATACATCACCCACTTATTATCAGGAAACATATTCAACATCATTTTTCCCCCAGTTTAGATCTGATGTGTTTTCCAAGTGTTCCTCTCATTTTTTTGAGCAGTGTACATTCATGAACTCCTTCAACCCCAGCCATATTTCAAAAGACAACCCCTGAGTACCGGCTAGGGCCGGCGATGCGGACATATCCCCGTATATTTAGGTGGAATATTGATATACGCTTGATACCCCCGTATTTTTTCCACAAGGTGACGTTAGACAAAGTCAAATCCAAATATGCGTACCAACTTCTTTTATTCAAATGTCAAAAATGGTATGGAAAAATAGCCGCTGAAATAAAGTAGTCCTTTCTCTTAAAAATAAATGTAGAAAAGGTGAAATATAATCTTCAATTGTAGCCAGGCTGCACTCACGGTAGCCCCTCAGCAGCCGGGTTAGCGCCGGGGTTTATGCTGGTTTATGTCTTTTCCGCTGTCGGCGCTCTACTCCTCCGTATCTCGGCGGGGATCCCCGGTGGCTCACAGCTAACAGCTGCCCCCGCGTGTAAACAATGGAGCCGTGAATGAATGCGTCTCCCGCAACAAGCAAGAGGCAAGCTACAGACGTAACGAGACGAACAGCCTAAGGGGTCGGTATGGCACAAAAACAATAAGAAAGTACGAATAAAGCACTTTCAAACACTAAAAACACCAAGCAAAATACAGAGCTGCTGTAACTAACTGCCACTTGGGCGGCGCCATTTTAAAACATGAGACCTCGCATCAAATCCAGTCTATATCGATATGAAGGATATGCTTCTTTTTGCTGCAAATAAATATCAATATTTTAAAAATATCAATACATCGCCCAGCCCTACATAGAGTTTGTGTCTATCTTTGTCCGTTCTTTAGTAATCAGCAGTAGAACATAGGTAAGTTTCAGGAAAATTTCAGTTCCTGACTAAAAAAGGAAGAAAACCATCTTTTTGTGAAAAGATACATCTCAAGCATAACGTTCACGTGGACACCATTTTTTTTTTGCTTTTGTGACTGCTGAAATATCTAAACAACTATACCACAACACAAAATACTGTAGTTTTTACAACACCATGATTATTTTATTATTATATTATAATATTTTATATATTATATTATTATTTCCAGTTATTACATTTGGAACTGTAATCTGTGTGCGTGTGTGTGCGTGCCTATTTCCGTACAAGGCGTAACCTTCTGCAGGCTGCACGCCTCCACGCTCTCTCACTTCCTCCTTCCTGTCATGTGTGATTTGTGCGTCCACGTGATCCCTGCCGGGCTCTCATCAAAGGCACTTCTGCCACCTTGTGGCCGTTTTTACGGCTTAAGGTTGCTCTGAAGTGAAATGCATTAGTGGAGAGTTGCATCATCCCCTGTTTTTGCCGCTAGTGCAAGAAAACGTGAAAGAGGCATGAACGCGTTGTTGTAGCTTCCATGCACGCTCCGAGGTTTTTCGCCAACTCTCGCCGGTGTTTTTCAGCCGCTGTTTGGGTGTGTTTAGTTCGGGAGGGTGCGGGTTAGTGTCTGGGTGAGCGGTCCGCCAGGGAAATACTTCCCCACACCGCGAACGTTCCTTATCCTCACGATGACATCATTTCATTCACATTATGTCACTTTCTGCAAGATTCCGCGTTTTACAGTGAATTCCGTTTTTATTGGCCAATTACGCCATTCCGTTAACGGGGAAAGGGCCCTACTTGCGGGGGGGTTGGCCCTCATGGAATTCACATCACCGTTTGGAGGCCAGTCCCTCGCTTGACCTCTGGAGAATTGCCATCCCGTTCTCCCACACAGATCAATGGCAGATATCATTCAAGAACATTCCTCAAGTCCAGCAGCTGGAGAGGGCCCACCCTAATTTCCCTCGTTTGTGGCCCGAAGGAGGGGCGGGCAAGGCAGGCGGGGGTCTTGTCGAGAGCATGGCATCGCGTGTGAAGGCGACCGCCCCGCCCGGGCCACTCGGCACGTTGGCCCCCCGGCCCCCCGGCCACACGCCTGAGAGCTGGAGATTAAAATAAAAAAACTCAAGAGGATAAACATTGCTTCCACAATTGATATCACGCCGGCCTTTTCCGAGCACTCTGGGACCACACGGCTTCCTGTCTTGGGAGGGTGGAGGGGTGGGGGGGTCTGGTTTCCTGTGCTGGGCAGGAGGGAATGTATATTAGGAGAGGAGGAGGACACGAGCTCGGCGTAACCTTCTCTTGAGGAGCAGAGAGAGGAGGGGGAATGTTTATTGATCTTAGTCACACACGTATTGTCAAGGGGAACTTTGGTACGAGTCGCTAGCACGCTATGGGAATTTTCAGGGGGCGGGTGCCTTTTGGTGTCATGCCGGAGCATCTAAACCGACACACAGCAACAGGACGCAAAATAAAGACTTAGCCTACGTGCAGCAAGGGTGTCCAAAGAGCTGAGTGGTATTGGCACGTTGGACAAATGCCATTACCTCCTTATTCCCAAATGTTTCACAATTACGATTTCATTCTCTTGGATTTACAACTTTCATCTCAATGTCTAGGATTTTCTTTTCCCCAAAATGTGGCAAAATTCCGACTTCATTCTCTGAGATTTGGGACTCTTAATTTTGAAATCTTTGGGAGCAAAATTACAACTTCATTCTCACAAATGTACGACTTTAATCCAGACACCTTGGACTTTGTTCCCCCGAAATATGGCAAAATTACGACTTTATTCTCATATATTTTTACTTTTGATCTCAAAATCTAGAATTTAAAATTAGGAATTATTTTCATATATTTACAACTTAAGCCTTGAAATCTAGGTTTGTTTTCCCTAAATATGGAAAATTCAGACTTTATTTTCATATATATCATACATTTTGAAATGCAGGATTAATACTGCATTAATACTAAGTGTAAAAATAAGTTAACCCCCGTTAATATTAAGAAGTACAAAAATAATACAGGTTTAATGATGAATATTCAAGGTTGCGTCCGATGCTACAAGATGCTACAAGCTTCCTGTATGCTACACTTCAACAAACCTTGTTAAGGCGCTTCCTTCTTCTGGAATACAGTAGTACCTTGGTTAACATCCGCCCCGGTTAGCACGTTTTCCGGTTAACATCTAAAATTTGTGGTAAAATTTTGCCTTGGCTTGCGCTCGCCCGCATGTTTAGCGTCCAAAATATAACTATTGTCTTTAAAATGTGTTTTGTGTTAACATTTTTGGGTGTCTGAAACGGATGAGCTGGATTTACATGATTTTCTATTGGGAAAATTTGCTTTGGTCAGAGTCCGTTTTGGTTTGAGTCGCCCTTCTGGAATGGATTAACAACGTTAACCGAGGCACCACTGTAAATGCCGTTTTAAAAAAGCCAAAGAAAAAGCAAAAAGGGAAGGTTTGGTGAGGTCAGATGACGGTGATGCATATAAGGCCAAAATTAAAAAAAAAAAAAGCAAAACACAAATCCAGAATGGACCATTTGGTACACAAAATGCATATTTTCTCCAGGAAATGGTCAAATTCTGAACTGAACTACTTCAGGGGCATTTGACCTGACCATTTGTGTCCTGCAGCCTGTTTTTATTGGCCCTCGGCATATTGTCCAGTATATCAGTCGATATTGCACTCAGTAGCGTTGTCACCTAGAAGCACAAAACGAAGCTGTTTTCTTCAGATAGCTTAGCATATTACATATACATTACATTCGTTACATTACATTACATCTTTAATGTATAAAATGTAGCAAAGTGCTCCCCCCACCCTTCAATACTTGCGCATGCAACCCTCGCTGGAAAACGTTTGTACACCCCTGCCCTACAGAATCCCTTCAAAGCAATGGCGCGGACAAATGGACAATCCTACTATGTGCATGAAAATCCTGCAGGTCATTTTTAGCAACAACAAGAGCATCCCTTAAAATATTAGCGGGCAACTCTCGTGACCTTCGACCCCCAACCCTCCATTGTTTGCAGATCTTGCGTGTGAAAGTGAACTGCGTTTAACCGATGAGATGTGCACCACACACTTCCTGCTGACTCTTGGAAATGCTTATCTACTCGGGGAAGGCCGAGCAACATGTTGACCGAAAGCGCCGTCGCGTGCATGCTGGGCCGCTAGCTGGCGATGGTAATTCCTGTATTCAAGCCCAATGTCAGACACCCCCTAAAGACAAGAGCAAAAACAAAACTCATCATGTCTTCGTGTGAAACAACAACATGGGTGGTCCTCTGTTTATTTATGGTGTCAATCACAATAATAGGGGGGCAACAATGGCGCCTGGCGGAGGTCTGCGCTCTCCGAGTGCTTTTCTAGTTGATTTATTGATTATGGTGGCAGGCCTACTTGTAAGGCAGTTATTATTACTGCTCGTCCTGCACAAGTGGCTTACCGGTCCTTAAAAGTAAGGTCTGAGCCGGCTTAATCTTCTTCATCAGGTCATGAAATGTTTTATACAAGCTTCAGACACGTCTGCCCTTAAGTCTGTCATCAGGTGTTTTTGCAGTGAAAACAGAAAGAAAAATAATAGCGAGTCAAACTGGTAGAATGAATTGGCTTTACATTGTTTGACACTGGCAGCTTTCCAGCCACTTTGTTCTTTCCCTTCGGCTACAAGAACAACTTCAGTTACGTCCTTGGCCGGGAACACCGCGCACGCTATGGAAATGCTATTTTCGCGCTCGCTTCTCCGTCAAAAAGCGCCGTGCCGAGTCATTGTGTAATGTAAGAAATGACGACGTGTCACGTTTCCTTCTATTACGTACATCATCTGCAGGATGAGCTCAACCAGGCCTAAAAATAAATCCCTGTCGATAAGTTCCCGTGCTGGTTGGTGAAATCCAGTTTCACAATGAATCGGCAAAAAACACAACAGAGTCTGCTGTTGCGGGAAAACAAATGTGGTGCTGCAAGCTAGCTCTATGACGGATGAACGCGGACGGACGTACCAGATAATGGACAACCACGCTACGCCGGGCCCTCCGACGACGTCTTCATTGATTTACAGCTCCAAGCTTTGCATCATGTGTAACATCTAACATCATATAACACCCGACGTCCTCGTCTAATTTGCATACTGGGCCATGGAGCACGTGCACGTCATTTTCACAATGGATTTACTTACACCTGCAGCACGACGACGCATCTGGCACATCCGTTTGTCATTACGTGCCTGTCACCACGGAGCATTAAAATAATCTGGGATTTCGAGAATAAAGTCGTAAATTTACCAGAACAAAAAGTCTTAAAAAGTCTTAAAAGCTGCCAGGTTATAAATAAAAGCTTGCCTGAAGCAAGAGGAAAGTTTCCTTCCTTCCTGAAGAGCTGTGCTCTTTTTTCCCTCTGACACGGATGACACCGTCACACCTCACATTACCACTTTGTATACGACTTTTTTTCGGAAATGTACGAGAAAAAATCATACATTTTAGAAAAAAAGTATTAATATTACGTTATTAACATTTACAATTTTTTCGTAATATTACGATATTCACATTTACAACTTTATTCTCGTAAATTTACGACTTTTCTCTTGTAAATTTACGACTTTATTCTCATTATATTACAACATTTTTCTCGTAAAGTTATGACTTTTTTTCTCCTACATTTACAACTTTATTCTCGTAAATTTATGACTTTTTCTCGTGCATTTACAACAAAAAATTAAGACTTTTTTCTTGCACATTTACAACTTTATTCTTGTAAACTTATGACTTTTTTATCGTCAATTTCCGACTTTATTCTCATAAATTTATGACTTCTTTCACAGAAATTTACGACTTTTTTTCTTATAAATGTACAACTTTTGTCTCGTACATTCACAACCTTATTCTTGAAAAATGTATGACTTTTTCTCGTAAATTTACAACTTTATTCTTGTAAATTTATGATTTTTTTCTCATAAATTTAAGACCTTTTTTCTCCTAACTGTACGACTTTATTCTCGTAATAATATGACTTTTTTTCTTTGAAATTTATTACTTTTTTGCGTACATTTACAACCTTATTCTCGTAAATTTGTGACTTTTTTGTCGTACATTTATGACTTTATTCTCCGTAAATGTACGACTGTTTTTCTCGTAAATTTACAACTCTCATAATATTACGACTTTTTTTCTCCTACATTTTCAACTTATTTCTCGTAATTTATGACTTCATTCTTGAAATCTCTGATTCTTTTCCAAAGTGGCCCTAATACTGTCGTATCTAGTCATCTATGTAGTCGTCTAAAAAAAATCTTGGCTGCATTTTCTCTAAATATTGCAGTTATAATCTCAGGGCACTGAATGGAGGCGAAACGTCTTGTGAGACAACCTGCGAGAAGAAACATCCCCACACTTTCTTACCTGCACGCAACCTCACGAGGTGAGCCGCTGACCCCCACGTGCCGACCACCGGACGACGTCCCGGATAACCTCAGCAGCCCTGCGATGATAGACACAACATTGGCCAAACAGTGTGCGGCCCCTGCTGCTCCCTGCTTCCTATCGCTGCAGCACAAGACACAACATTAATCACCACACATCTGTTTTTGGAAACGAGCGTGCACGTCGCAGAAAGGGACACTCAGTTAGCACGTATGCAGGTTACACCGAAAGACGTTGACAAACGTATGCAACATGTCTATTTTCAATGGATGTTGTGAAAAACAAAACCTACACAAGAGCTAAACAAAGCAAAAGATATGTTATGTTTGTGGATGAAATTTTTAGGAACTGTCGAAAATGGGATATGGTAGAACTGATTACATTTTGGGGGCGATCCAGATGACAGTCTGGAGCCAGGAATTTTTTTTCAAGGATTCTTTAACATTGCGAGATAGGACCATTTTCGCCATTTGTGCATATAACTCCACAAAAAACAAAAAATGGTCAGAGCACTTGGGGAAAAAATAGAGGTCAAGTTTCCAACAGGTTGTATACAAAATATCAAAGACTGATCCAGATAATGGAATAATTGCAGATACTGTGATCCAGAATATGAAAAAATAGGGGACCTTTTGGAATTTTCATCCTAGGAAGACAACACATGAAGCTATAAATGCGCAACAAACACCATTAGATATCGCCAGGACACTGTGGAATCTGGATTTGTTGGATCTTAGACAGCTATGGCGCTAGACCCACAAGAAAACCGCCATTACGGAAAATGCCATTTTTCAAGATTCAAGATTCAAGAGTTTTATTGTCATGTGCATGGTAAAACAGCAGTTATACCATGCAATGAAAATCTTATTCTGTTCATTCTCCCACGAAAAGAAAGGAAACACAAGAAAGAATAAGAACATAAGAAACATAAACACATAAACATAAATACCAATAAATTAAGCAACAACAACAGAAGAGACATTAATACAAGCAAATAATACAAATAAATAAAGAAATAAAGAAATAAAGTGCTATGAGTGTGTGCGTGTGTTGCGTGCGGCGTGTGCGAGTGCTTCGTTGATAAGCCTGATGGCCTGTGGGTAAAAGCTGTTTGCCAGCCTTGTGGTCCTGGACTTCAAACTCCTGTAGCGTCTGCCTGACGGTAGGAGTGTGAATAATGAGTGTTGTGGATGTGTGCTGTCCTTGATGAGGTTGTGTGTTCTGCGTAGGACTCTAGATGTATAAATGTCTTGCAGTGAGGGGAGGGCTGCCCCAACAATGTTCTGTGAGGTCTTGATCACCCGCTGGGGTGCCTTCCTATCACGTGTTGTACAGTTACCGTACCAAACAGTGATGGAGGCGGTAAGGACACTTTCCATAGTGCATCTGTAGAAGCAACTCAGGATTGTGGTGGACATGCCAAATTTCCTCAGTCTTCTCAGGAAGTACAGTCTCCTTTGGGACTTCTTCAGAATTTGTTGGGTGTTGTGAGACCAGGTGAGGTCCTCGCTGATGTGTGTGCCAAGGAACTTGAAGGTTTTCACCCTCTCCACCTCAGTCTCATCAATAAACAGGGGTCTATGCGGCTCCTTTTCCCTTGTTCTTGGGTCGATGATCATCTCTTTAGTCTTAATTTTGTGAATAACTACTGAACTAATATTGATATCATTACGACTCCAATTGCTAATGGTATGTTTTCACGGTCAAGGGATCCAAATATGTGGATAAACAAATGTAGGACTGATATTTATGGTGTAAATCACAATATGGGCGGAACGACAGCGCTTGGTGGAGGTCTGCGCTCTCCGAGTGCTTTCTAGTTACTTAAGCGGTGACATTTTCACAACTCAACATGTCCTAAAAGGCGAGGGAAGAAGCAGATATTATTTAGTCCTCTCCATGTCATAGAGAATGAGTGGCAATGCATAGATGCAGTGATGAAGCAAAATAAAGAAAAGATGTTGAAATAATTAAACACTAATAAGCAAATATTAGCATAAAAATAAAAAAAAACTGATAGTACACAGCATTTTGTGCAATGTGCAGGAACACGAGGAAATACGTTAAAATGTAATATGAGTAATGAGTAATGAGTAATATGTACCATTTAGAAAGGGTAAAGATATTAAGGATGAATGAGTAAAAAGTAGACACTGGAGTAAACACTTTGACAGTTCATAAATAAATGGTGGATATAGCTTAAGCAGCGGTGAAGGAAGGAAAATAGAGAAGTTGTTGACATCTTTTTAAATGTCAGTATGCGGTTTGTACAGTGTTCAAAATAAAAATATGTAATTTTCGTTATTGTGAGACTCAATATGCAGCATGCAGTACATATGATACTACAGAAGCCATCAGGGGTAAAAACATTCCTTAAGAAAGCAACAAAATACCGTGCACAGCATCATGAGTAGGAGTGGCCACTCATGGATGAAACGTATGCGACCTAGCTTAGCGTAGATTAGCCTAGTTAGCTCCGCTGTCGCTACTCATGTTTTTTGGATGTCCAAGCTGCCGTTTAAAATGATTTAATAGCTTGTCTGAGACCGACTTCATTCAAATGTAATTATACGAACTGTTACCTTGACGTTTTTATGTGACATTTATGAATTGCCGGTAATGAAGTCGCAACCAGCCATGTTTCCGCATGTGTTGGTATGTCCGGGTTGGTTCACGACGTCACTTCCTCCACGAGTGCCACGTGCGTTTGTTATGATCGCAGGTTCCGTGACGTCACTCGTGTAAGGCGACTTTCGTTTATTTTATCATTATTAGCCATTATATTTACACATCAAACATACATAATATGAGTTTTATTATTTTATATATATATATATATTTATATTATATGTTTCTATATTTAGATTATGTATGAATAAATATTACTCATTATATTATTATTTTTAAATGAAGAAACATTTCATTTGATATTATAGCAGATTTTATTGTATTTGTGTGTTTTACACACACCATCATAGATACATTATTACAAAAAGAAATGTAAAATTGTCTAGCTTACTGTTGGGTTACAAATAAACAACAACAACAAAAATCACTGTTTTGGTATCCTGGAAAAACAAGCACACACGCAACACACACACACACACACACACACACACACACACACACACACACACACACACACACAGCAGCAATTTCCCCTCAACTATGTACAAATATTAGGCACATACAATTACTTAAAAAAATGACAAACAGCTTGATACAAATCACATTTTGGGATACAAACATAGCTTCCGTGTGACATGGTTGACATGACATGGGTTTCAGATACATAAAAGTCCATATCTATTGCATTCACAGGAGAAGATGCAGGTGGCAGAGGCTTAATTAAACGCAAAGCCAAAGAAGTCATCTCCTTGTGGTTTGCACATTCTGGGATGCAAAGGCATCTCCGACAGAGGATCTCAAGGACCCAAAACCACAAATGGGAGACAACGTCGTGGCTTAAATTCAGCGTCCCTGGCCTTACATTCTGAGTGCATCGCCTTGACCCTGACCTATGCAGCCTTACAGCGTTACACGTTTAAAAACTTCATCTTCACTCGTCGTGTTGTCGCATGGCGGCCCTCACTTGACAGCGCTTGTGCTTCATGGTGAGGCCGTACTCGGGCGTCATGTCCACAGCTTCCCCGGGTACGGCGTGGAACTGCAGCTTCTGCACCAAGATGGCCAAGAAGAGGAAGACCTCCTGCTGCGCGATGACCTGGCCGATGCAGCGGCGCTTGCCCAAACTGAAGATCATCACCTTCTCCCCGTCCACCTTGTTGAGCTCCGTGCCATCGGCGCTCAGGAAGCGGTCCGGGTCGAAGGACGACGGATCCTTCCATAGGTCGCTGAATGGAGAGAAGACACGGTCATGGTTCATATCGCAAATAAGCTCTTTGGTAAAATAAGCACAACTTTACTTACAGGTCGTGGTTGATCTGCCACTGATTGATGAAGACACAGGTGTCTTTAGGAATGAAGAAGCCGTTCAAAGATGTATCCTTTGTGGTGCTGGACGGACATTGAAGGTCATTAATCACACGTCCAACCCTCGTGATAGCATCACACACCTGCAGCCGCATGAAGCTCACCAGTGGGGGATGGTGAAGGGCACAAATGAAGAGTGACGAAAGATCTCCAGGATGAAGGCCTCCAGGAGGGGCAGGCTGCTTTTGTCGGATAAAAGAGGAGTGCGGTGAAGTCCCACTTTGTTCTCTGGAAATGACAAGGTGATGTGAGTAGAAGGCGGGTGGGGGTGCGGCGGGGAATTCCTCAACTGAATCCTGACCGGTACTCACTGAGTTCCTGATGAAGTCGTTCCTGGAGCTCTGGATAAGCCACCAAGTACATGACTGCCCAGGACAGGGCGGTTGAGACGGTGTCAAAGCCTGAAAGAGAATCCAGCATGCTTTGTTCAGTCACAAGTCATCTCCAGGAGGTTTTCCACAAATTACAACTCACCTGCTCCGAAGAGGTCGTTGACGATCCCGACGATCTTCCCATCCGACACCTGGATGTTGGAGTTCTCGTCCAGCTTCCTGTCCTCGCAGTGATCGATGAGGGAGTCGGTGATGTCTCGGATGTTGTCCTGAACGAGGATCGATAAACACGACAAAATGGATGGTTGAAAAGGAGCAGAAGGCAATCCGGTTTTCTCATATGACTGTCAATGACATTTGTGGTCAAAATGGTTCGGAAAACATGCTAGGATACGTGTAAAACAGATATCCTCCAAATTTGATCATCATTAGACAAATGGTCAATAACTCACGGCCAATTTCTTGCCAAGTCCTTGAGGTCGAACGTTTTGCTTGATGGCGGCCATGTTTTTCAACCAATGTTGCTCAAATTTTTCTCACACATGCTTGTCCGTCATCTAAAGGTGCGTACCGAATTTTGCAGTGATTCCGCAAAACACCCGAAAGTTATTCATCATTAGACAAATGGTCAATGACTTACAGCCAAGTAGTTGCTAAGTCCCGGAGGTCGGACGTTTTGTTTGATGGCGGCCATGTTTTTCAACCAGTGTGCTCAAATTTTGCTCACATGTTCTTGCCCGACTTCTAAAGTTGTGTACCAAATTTTGCAGTGATTCGGCAAAACATCCTAACGTTACGGATCGGGGGGGTTATAGAGAGTATTTAATAGCAGTTAATCAAAGGTTGGGGTTTAATATCAGCGCCACCATGTGGTGCATTTGTCAGAAAAATAATAGCACAGGAAACACAGTAGGGGTGCATGCTTTGACTCATTTTCACCCATTTTTGTGCAGCGGGTCAGGAGAAGAATCATATGACCGTACCTTGTTAAAGGTGGTATAGTGGTCGCTGACAATCTTCTGCACGAAGTCGTTGAAGCGGTTGTTGAGGCTGACAAACTTCCTCATCGTCGCGCTCGGCAGGAACTGGAGCGCCGGGATGAAGTCGGCGGGGTTGCCGCTGCCCACCACTTTGCCGAACTCGTCGCTGAGGTACACCAGGCTGACGAGCTCCTGGTCGTCGTGGTCGTAGCGGCGGCCGAAGCACATGCCGCAGATGACGTTGGCCACCGAGACCACGATGTGGCGGAAGGGGTCGAAGCCGCCGTCGGTCTTCATGACGCTGTTGAGTCGTTTGATCAGATACTCGCCCTCTTTGCAGATGTGCTCCTCCAGCATGCACGAGTACTCCGGCGTGGTGCCGTCCAGCGTGGCGAAGGAGCGGAGGGCGCTGTAGGCCAGCTTCCGGCGAGCCCGCCAGACGCCAGCCTGGTCTGTGCTGAAGGAGAGACTCTTGCCGTCGTTGATGAAGCGGAAGCTGTACAGGTCGGGCCTGCCGGCGAAGTCCTCGCCCTGCTTGACGAGAGCCTGTCGGACCGTTTCGCTGCCGCTCAGCACCACCACGGGACGCATGCCGATCTGGATCTGGAACACGGGTCCGTATCGTTTGCTCATGGCGGTGAGACTCAGGTAGGGCCTGCTGCCCATCTCCAGCATGTTCCCGATGATGGGAAGGGGCCTGGGACCGGGGAGACGCATGAGGCCCTCAGGAATGACGTTGCGGAAAGACTTGAGCATCAGGTAGACCAGGCATAGCGTCGTCACCGCCACTAAGCTCTCCGATACGGACACGGGTCCGAAAAAGGGCATCGTCATTAGCACCATGATTTCCTGGCTTCCGCAGCACCTGGGAATGAAAGAGGCGGAACATGAGACGGTTGCGCAACATGCTGGCGAGCTGCTGCGGAGTGTAAAGCAGCGACTTCCGTTGCTTTCAGGCGTGCAAACCGATGCATTGTGCAAAATGACAAATGGCCGATGACTTATGGGAAATTAGCTGCTAAGTCCCGGAGGTGCCCTGCAAAGACGCTTTGCTGGATGCCGGCCGTGCTTTTCAACCAATCTTGCTGGGGTTTTACAGACATGTGCTTGTCCGTCCCGTGAAGATGCATACAACTACTAAACTTTAGGGTTTAATAACGATGCCACCGTTTGTTGTATTTGTCAGAAAAATAACAGCACACGCATCACAGCAGGGGTGCACGTTTTGACAAATGTTCCCTTTTTTCTGTGCAGCAGGAGAGTGAGAGTGAGCTGACAACTCCACGGGGTGTCACATGGCGATACCTTGTATGCAAAGTGATGCCTTGTGCAAAACGTATCAAGACGGAGAAGCTATGATAGTTAAAAAGTAATAATAAAAACCAGCCTTCTGTGTAGAAAGTGCGCTTACCTGCAAAGACGTCAAAATTTCGCCAAGCTGAGTGCAACTTTACGCTCCTTGTGTCCCCAAAAGAGAGAAAGGGCTCTTGCTTTATAGCGTGCTCCTCAACTTGATTGGCTGGAGCCCATGATGTAATCGCCCTCCCTCCCTCCCCCCACCTTCTCTGTTTGCCATGAATGAAGCCTCGTGCACTGAAAAGGTGTGTGTGCGTTTTGAAACACTCACTAACAGTACGCAGAAGCGGTCTGCCACAAAGTTTTTATGGCCTTTAAGGGCGTTTTATGCTGTTGATAAAGCCGTAATGGCCAGTCGTTGGCCGGGTCTCATTTCCAGCCGCTGTGATAACACCTTGTAAGTGTGCTTGACGCACTTTGATGTGTGCAGCGCGAGGGCCGCTATGATTACATTATTACGCTCTTAAGTGGACGTGCTTCAAACGGTAAATGTGCACATCACCAATGACCGACTCGGCTATTTTCACTGCCAACTTGTGTTTCTTCATGCAAAAATAACCCCAATATCTTTTGACGGCAATTTTGGCTTTGGGCAGGGGGTGTCCACGGTCCAATCATGCACGTGGAGTCCACCGGAGGAATCTGGGTGACAACATCTACCACCCAGGCAGCTTTAAGTCCTGATAAAGCAGTCGAATGCCATTGCGTGCTTGTACCTGTTAGCGGGAGTTAAACATTGACCAGTTGCGTGAGAGCGCAGTGATCAAACCCTCACTTCCCCTTTGAGGTAACCATGCTGGGGGCGGGCGGGGGTGGGGGCTGTGAGCATGCAACTGTAAGGGTAGACGAGTTCAATACAACTTTTTTTCCCCTCTTTCCTTAGGGAAACATTCACAGTAACCGCCGTGCTATCTGATGTACTACTACTAATAAGAATACTATTTTTATTCTTTTGATTTCATATGACATGTCAGTGTATTTTCCCCAAACATACAAAAAGTTGTAAAGTTAAGAGGCGATAATAAAAATCCTCAGAAGCAAAAAAGTATCAACCTAAACCCAAGGTTAAAGTTACAAGATGAAGTTGTAATGTTGCAAGAAAAAAGTGTTGCAAAATGATGGTCACGTTACATCCTGTACATTACATTACGTCAGATTACTACCAGGGTCATGTCATGATGTTCCCAAAAAAGAGGTGTAACGTGACGCACACAAAGTCACAATGACGAGAAAAATGTTTTATGAAAAAAGACATTTAATTTGTAATGTTCCGAGATGGAATTCCTTATGTTACAGGATGGTGGCGATGATGTTACAAGACGTGTCACACATCTCAAGTCGTGAGGTTAGCAGGTTCTAAAAAAGTTGTCATGTTCGGATTTAATTTGTCACGTTACGATATTATGAGATTTCATTTGTAATGTTATGAGATTTCATTCACAATTCAAACTGTGGTACACTGGTACAAGACGGGTTGGAATATTACACGTAGTAAATCGGAACGTTACCAGATTAAAGTCACAATGCTACAAGAAAAAAAGATATCGTGTCACGTCAAAAAAGTTGCACTTTTACGGAAAGAAAAGTTGTCATGTCACATGAAAAAAGTTGCAATGTCACGCAAAAAATGTTGTCATGTTACAAGAAAAAAGTTGTAATGTTACAGGAAAAATATTATAATGTACGAGAAAAAAGTTGTAATGCTACGAGAAAAAAGTTGTCATGTTATGAGAAAAAGGTCGGAAGTTTATGAGAAAAAAGTTATATTGTTACGAGAAAAAGTTTGTCACGTTGCGAGAAAAATCTTGTAATATTATGAGAAAAAAGTTATAATGTTACAAGAAAAAAGTTGTCATGTTAGGAGAAAAAGGTCGGAAGGTTACAAGAAAAAGGTTGCAATGTTACAAGAAAAAAGTTGTGAGGTTACGAAACAAAAGCTGCCACGCTACGAGCTTGAATTCGTAAGGTCCGGAAGTGGTGGTCATCATGTTCCAGGAAGGGTTGGAATATGACACATGAAGCCGGAATGTTGCCAGATTACAGTCGTGATGCTACAAGACAAAATGAGTTAGGCCAACAAATTGAGATGTCAGAAGAAAAAAGTTGTAACGCTACTAGCAAAACACTGTTAGGAGAGATAACTGATAGTATTACAAGATTAACGTGTAACGTGATGAGATAAAGCGCCAACGTGACGGGCAGGATGATGGTCATCATGCTGGGGGAATAAAAGGGGAACGTGTGTTTGGGTGAAAACCTGATCTTATGACATTCAAGTGGTCACGTCAGGAGGAGAAAGCTGGAAATGTGTATTGCCAGAAGAATGATGCTCGAAGTGGTCCAGCGAAGAGAAGAAACGACGTCTTGGTCAGGTTGACCCCTGCTGAGATGCGCGTGAGAGAGAAACGTATCGCTTTGATGACGTTGTTAATGATTAATGCTCGTGTTTAAAAGGTGCACAGAGTGAACAAACTCTTGCTGGCTCATTTGGTGCCACGATTGGGACAGTACATAAAAACACGGGAATCTCCTCGAGTACCCTTCCGTACAGGACAGCGTAGCTTTCGTACAGGCTTACTGTGTGTCAGTCCCACATTATCACGACGCATTTTCATCACATTCGGTCTTGTTTTTGTACCAGCATAATACTGCTGCCTCATACGTGAGCCAAACTGTGTTACTTTAGCGCCACACTAAGTAAACGTATACACACGATACACAGCAGCTTATACTGTACATACTGGAAACACAAGCAGTAGTTTTATCATCGTCAAAGATCCTCTATACGACAGGCGCAATGTGCTGTTTTTGGTGACCTGTGGCAAAAAACGCTTGTCAAAGATCCTTGATATGACAGGATCACTCTGCTGTTTTTGGGATGAATTGCAAAGATCCTGTAGTGAGGACGTGAGTACAGGTGCAGTATATCACGTGGGACTAATTGTACCGCCATCGAATGTGCTGTGATATTGATTCATGTTGTCTACAAATGGATACTGATGTCGATGGGGAGCTGTATAATACTTTATATCATGTGATATCACCATAATTAACAATATCAGCATGTTCTACTGTGGTCAACAGTTGGCGGTGGTCCTGGCTGGCCCACTGGTCGTGTCAGTGGAGGCTCGGTGCGTCTGCGGGTGCGAGCAGCTTGCGTGAGAAGCGGAGGCTGGGTCCAGAGGAGGGGAGGGTCTCGGACTTGCGGACAATCCTAAATCTGCTTGGTCAAGTCACGCGAAGGCGGCAGCCGCTGGAAAAGACACAAGGGTCTTAAAGTTGCAGAACAAAGGAGGGCACCACGTCTTGTGTTTGTTCCTGCACGAAGGCGTCACTTATTAGCAGCTGCCCGCACACAGGCGAGGATCTGGCGGCTTTGGAGTCATGCAATGTGCCACTCTTGCAGGAGCCGAGCGTGGCAGGCGAGCACAATCCTGCAGCGGCACAGCGCAAAAACAAGTTACGAAAAGTGGACTTAAAAAAAAAAAACAAGTCGAACTGGTCGTCCTCTGCCTCCGCCAGTCACGCACCGTGCCTGCAAGACCTGCGCAGTGCGAAATTAGGATTAGTTCTCCTCGTCAAGCTGTCACTTTCTCTCATCTCGCGTCCATCTGAACAAAGCCAACAAAGGAAAGCCTGAAATAAAGACGCAATAACAAAGTGCTGTCTATGCTGGACTCGCAGCGTCAAGAAGCTGCAGGGTTGGGAGCAGCAGCCACACACGCCTCGAAAAAGTCCGGCACTCAATTCACAGTTCGAACACCATTTTGGGGCAAACTTTGTCTCTAAAGACGCACAAGACTTTGTCGCTTGAACCGTAGCCGCGCATGAAGTCGTCGGCAACTTTTGCTTTCGCTTTATTTGTGAGGCCACCGCAGCAAAATAGGGAAAATGCCACGATAACCATAGAACTGGAAATGGGACATAAAAACATCGCTGCGTAATATAAAGTAGGCATCGTATCGTAGCGTTCCGAGAAAAAGGAGGATGAAGTAGGAAGTCATGTTACGGAAAAACAAGTTGGAGAAAAAAAGCTTAGATTACTTCTGTCGCATGTTTTTTTGGCTTTTTTTGTGATGCCGGCACTGCAAAATAGACAAAATGCGACGATAACCATAGAGCTCAATGTGACGTAGAAAAGTGGTGCACCGTCGTAATATCGCCAGAAAACTGCGATACTACGTCATATACGTTGCGTAACTTTACGGGAGAAAGAAGCAGGAACGTTGCGAGGCGCTAGGGTCAGACTCTTCCGACAATGATGACTATTACGTAACGTATCACATCCTCGTAATATCGCTAGACAACTGTTATGCTACGTAATCCACGTATCGTAAAAAGTATGAACGCTGCGAGGTCAAAAGTCCCGTTACGAGAAAAGCGCTTGGGCCACTTTTGCAGCACTTGGCTGATGCCGCCGCCACCGCAATAAAGGGGAAATGCGACGATAACCATAGAATTGTAAAGGCAATGTAGAAAAGCGGTACAGTGCTCCCTCGCTACATCGCGGTTCTCCTTTTGCGGCCTCGCTGTTTTGATGATTTTTTTTTGTGCAATTTCGCATGCTTTTTTTAATTATTTTTTTTTACAGCATACGATTGGCCAAGGGAGAACCCGTGCTAGTTGCCCCCACGGAGAGAAACAGTGTATTCCTGCATTGTTGCGGCTCTACGCCAGAAGGCTCGAGTGCAGGAAGCTTGTTAGATCACATGATCGTCCAGGAAGTGAGTGGAGCGGCGACCGTGCTGCTGTAGGTTAGCAGAGGTTAGCATCAGGACACACAGGATGAAGCGCTGGAATGCACTCAGGCCTGGAGCGACTTCCTGAGTCACATGACGGCACCAGGAAGGAAGATGGCGAGAAACAACACCGACGTGGTTTCTTTTTGAGACGCTTTCATCGCATCAGCAGCTCATCGGGAACGTCATTCAGTCTCGCTCGCTTGGGAACGTCTCCCACGCCGAGAAGGTTTGTCAAAAGACGAGAAGTACCGAGAGCGAATGTGCTGGTTTGAAAATAGTAATCGTACGAAGGGAATAAAGTAGTACACTATCAAGAATAAAGGCTGAGACTTTTTCCTTCAATGTATACTGCATGTACTGCGTGTACTGCATGTACTGCACATATATTATGTATTTCTTGAAAATACACAACTTTGTTCTCTCAGAAATGCTTGAGTTTTTTCAAAGAACATATGAAGGTTCTTTCAAAAACATATCTTTTAAAAACGAGTTTCTTTCTGGAAAAAAATACCCTTTATTTTGAAGGAAAGATCCTGATATGTTTCTGATGAATGAAAAATGTAAATGCTTTTTTAATGCATACTCAAAAACACAACTACACAAACGCTTACAATGAACACAGTACATCTTACTGCTTTTACGAAAGTACCAAGTACTAATAATAGACTTGTGCATCATTTACTTTTACATCATTTAGTTATTCCATTTATTAAAAATACATTGAAAAAAAAAGTATGTATTTGTAATATAATACATTTTAAATAGTATCTATTTGTAATATAATACATTTTAAAAGTATGTATTTGTAATATAATACATTTTAAAAGTATTTATTTGTAATATAATACATTTTAAAAGTATATATTTATAATATAATACATTTTAAAAGTATTTATTTGTAATATAATACATTTTAAAAGTATGTATTTGTAATATAATTGCATGGGCCTTTTCTTCCGGGTGGGGTCACGACAGGAGCGGCAACCAGGGGTCAGCAGGGGTCACATGCGAGCAGCTCGCTTCACACGCAACCCTGAACGCAACACAAACACCACTGGGAACGTACTTGTGTCACTGGGGGGGCTGCGGCTACTGGATCACCTTCCCTTCCTGACCAGGCACAAATAGCAGATTAGTAACTGAGCTAATGGCCCCCCCTCCCACACACACACACCTCCCTTCTTCTCATTCACACAAGCTGGTGTTTGCGTGGCGCTCAGGTTGTTGCGTGAGGGAAGGATGTCATCCATCCTTCTGCCACCTGAGTGGGTGGAAGAAGGCGAGGAGGGCGGGAAGGAGCAAAGCATAAAAAATACCAGGATATTTTTATAAACTCTTTTACGATCAGGTACTCATTCATGCCGGCTTTGGGAGGCGTCGTTCAGCGCTTGTTTGTTGTTGTTATCACGAACTGATAACCGCGACAGCAACAGCGTTGCAGCGTCGATGTTCCTTTGACAGCGCAAACGTTTAACAGCGCTCGTGTTTCAGGTGGCCTACAGTACATTACATTATATTACATTACAGTACATTACAGTACATTACAGTACAGTACATTACATTATATTACATTACAGTACATTACATTACATTACAGTACATTACAGTACATTACAGTACATTACAGTACAGTACATTACATTATATTACATTACAGTACATTACATTACATTACAGTACATTACAGTACATTACAGTACATTACATTACATTACAGTACAGTACATTACATTATATTACATTACAGTACATTACATTACATTACAGTACATTACAGTACATTACAGTACATTACATTACATTACAGTACAGTACATTACATTATATTACATTACAGTACATTACATTACATTACAGTACAGTACATTACATTATATTACATTACAGTACATTACATTATATTACATTACAGTACATTACAGTACATTACAGTACATTACAGTACAGTAAATTACATTATATTACATTACAGTACATTACAGTACAGTACATTACATTACATTACATTACAGTACATTACATTATATTACATTACAGTACATTACATTACATTACAGTACATTACATTATATTACATTACAGTACATTACACTACATTACATTACATTACATTACATTACAGTACATTACATTACATTACATTATATTACAGAAGATTACAGTACATTACATTACATTACAGTACAGTACATTACACTACATTACATTACATTACATTACATTACAGTACATTACATTACATTACATTATATTACAGAAGATTACAGTACATTACATTACATTACAGTACAGTACATTACACTACATTACATTACATTACAGTACATTACAGTACATTACATTACATTACATTATATTACAGAAGATTACAGTACATTACATTACATTACAGTACAGTACATTACACTACATTACATTACATTACATTACAGTACATTACACTACATTACATTACATTACATTACATTACAGTACATTACATTACATTACAGTACATTACATTATATTACATTACAGTACATTACATTATATTACATTACAGTACATTACAGTACATTACAGTACAGTAAATTACATTATATTACATTACAGTACATTACAGTACAGTACATTACATTACATTACATTACAGTACATTACATTATATTACATTACAGTACATTACATTACATTACAGTACATTACATTATATTACATTACAGTACATTACACTACATTACATTACATTACATTACATTACAGTACATTACATTACATTACATTATATTACAGAAGATTACAGTACATTACATTACATTACAGTACAGTACATTACACTACATTACATTACATTACATTACATTACAGTACATTACATTACATTACATTATATTACAGAAGATTACAGTACATTACATTACATTACAGTACAGTACATTACACTACATTACATTACATTACAGTACATTACAGTACATTACATTACATTACATTATATTACAGAAGATTACAGTACATTACATTACATTACAGTACATTACAGTACATTACAGTACAGTACATTACATTATATTACATTACAGTACATTACATTACATTACATTATATTACATTACAGTACATTACAGTACATTACATTACATTACAGTACATTACATTACATTATATTACATTACAGTACATTACAGTACATTACAGTACATTACATTACATTACAGTACATTACAGTACATTACATTATATTACATTACAGTACATTACATTACATTACAGTACATTACAGTACATTACATTATATTACATTACAGTACATTACATTACAGTACAGTACATTACAGTACATTACATTATATTACAGAAGATTACAGTACATTACATTACATTACAGTACAGTAAATCCCAGTCGCAATGGACACGCCTGGAAAAATGTCCATTTTTGACACCCAAGCCACTAAGACAGCACGTCTCACGCAGCATCTGACCTTGTCAAACGTACACGTGCGGCCTAACGCTCTCGTACACCCAATCTCGTGTCTCATCTCGCCTCCTGAACCGGGTGTGTTGTGACACCCCCATTTAATACAAAAGACATGTACAACTGAGGGGCTCGCGAGGGCAGAAGCACGAAATTTGCTGCTTAGCCCGGGACAAGAACAGATGAATACATTCCGTGTGCCCGTGGTAACTTTTCGGCTTCTTAAGTTTAGGAGAAATAAATTTGAGGCTAGCTGGTTAGCTCGTTAGCTCACTGCTTTTAGCAGCTGTCTGGAGTCCCTGCAGCGGAAGAGTTGCGCAATGTGGCGTGAACAAAGAACAATACCAGCGTAAAGGAGACGCTAGGCTTGTTATTTCTCGCCTGTAGGGCTCACAACGTGCCACAAACAGGTTTTCTATGGAAATACTCCGTTTATTAACATTGATTCCTGTCTCGCGGCCACGTCTGGAGCCAACTACCTGTGATAAATGAGGGACGACTCTACTAGAAAGCGCATGATGAAGTTGCTCACGTCATGTTTCACAGCAGTCATGTTAGCACAGTCAAAGAGTAAACACACACACGCACACACACACACACACACACACACACACACACACACACACACACACAGCAATGACATTCATTAGAGGCTGCTACTTCCTGCTATTGTTCACATGTATGGGGGAGGGAGGTCATCTGAAGGTCATGCCGCTCTGTGTTTCTCGAGGTTTTGTTTCTTTAGTTGCTGCTCGTCGGTCCCACGAAGCGCCGCATGAAATACTCACGCAGGAGCTCAGCGGTCGCATTTCTGCTTGCAGTTGAGCAAAGAAGACGTAATCAACAACACCGACGTTAAAACGAGACTTTTTTCACGCTTACTATGCAAGGATGCATTAAAAGCCCGGAGGACGCGTCAGGGACCATTGCGGGAAGGGGGTCGCGACCCTAATTATGCGTCTGGCGCCACCCTGACAAAAACAACACAGTCGTCTCCAAGCGGAATACTTGCAGCCTCATTCATCGATCTTGCACAGAACCAGCAGCAGCAACGCTACCAAGGAAAACAAACATTGAACTGATTGCAAAAAGACATTTTGCCCATGAAAAGGTGTAAAAAGAGAAATCGTCCCTATTTTGGGGGGGGTCGTGCAACTTCTCAACGGCGACGTGACTTAAGAAATGTTGAGTGAGCTGCGTCTGCCAGAAGATGCCATGAATGAAAATAGGCCTCTCCCATCATGCTTTGCTGCTTTTCTCCACCGGATGCACGGAAAAGGCAACATTTGATAGACGCTAGCGCTCATTTGCAGTCATTGGGGCAGCGTCGTCATTCCTTAAAAGCTTTGGGATATCCCATCCAATCACAGGACTTGTCTTTCTATTGAGCGTACACCAGCGCGTTCTACCGTGTGATGATCTACCGCATGCACTTTTAGTCATGCGTGACACAAATCAACCTCTTCTGCCCCCCCTGCATACACACGCACACACACACACACGCACACACACACACACACACACACACACACGCACACATACACACGCACACACGCCTATAGTCTGTGGATTTGCCCACAGAATGACCTCTGCCGAGAGGTCTCACTCTGCTCCAATTTCCCAGGAGTCACTGGAGGAGGAACACACAATAAAAGAAAAGAAAAACATGCAAATGAAAATAAACAGCTTCTGTTCACAATTCTTTCCTGTGAATGATGAATGCCATTGTAATCGTAGTTAAATACTCAATTACTCTATTACTATCATTCCAAATGAGAATATACTGAAATAAATAAATAAATAAGCGCTGAAGTTTAAAAACAAGTAATGCGCCACAATATTGATTTAGATTTCTATTTGTTTTGGATTGACAACTCAAATATGCTTTATTCACATAATCCCAAACATCTCAAAGTCTAATTTCATCATCAATGATTTATTTGCCTGCCAACGCAACACAACTTCCTACTCGTGAATGAAAACAAACATGAATACAAACCAGCTGACAAATCATTTGCTGGATCACTTTAGTGTAGTTTGGTGCTCCGGCGCGAGACAACGACCTTGAGAGGAAGGCGAATCAGACGTTATTGTCCACGTTGTGGTCACACGTTCACAGACGTCGCATTCTAGAACAAGAACGTGTCGTTCATGCGACTCTCATGTTGACACAGCAGGGAGGCAAAACACACACGCACAAAAAAGACAGACCCGAGCGTCCGTTGTCAAGTCTTGTGCGCCGTCTTTGTGGGCTGGTGATCCCTCCCTGAATAGAGAATCTGTGTTAATCATTGTGCATTGCGTGCAGACTGTGTTTGCTCTGACAGAGCCAAGGGTCGGGAGGTTGTGTACAGAAAGAGCAAAGGGACGTATCGGTCACCCTTTTCTATCAAAACAATCAGCGCTCGTTTTTTTAGACAGCACGCCAAGTTGGGCGGGAAAAAAAAGAGAAAAGTCATGCGAGGCTTTGAGCTTGGATCAACGGGGACGCGACCCTCTTTTGTCTGTCGACAATCAAAGAAAGACAAATGAACCTTCTTTGCCATTTCACTGACGGGTCTCCTTAAACAGTCTTCCCTCGTTTCCCAAAAAGCCCGCAATAAGTGAAATCCGCAAAGTAGCCAACCTGATTCTTTATGTTTTCAGGCTGTGAAAGCCCTCACTTTATACACTTCTAACGTTTTAGCACATTTCTCTCGTGTTCAAACACTCTCAAAGTTCAAATTTCCTTTGAATTTTAATGATCCGCCTGCTAGGTTGGACACAAGGAATTATTAAGTCACTCCGGCGTATTTCACTCCTCCGACCGTGCCTCATCCTGGCGCCCTTCGGCTGCATCCTTTTTGCATCCTTTTAAAACATATAGATTGTCCTCCTCCTCCTCCTCCTCCTTGAACCGAAGAGTCATTTAGCCGGTTAGCTTCTTCTTCTTCTATTGTTTATTGGCAATTGTTGTTAGCAAGCAGCTCACGGAGTTAGCTAGTTTGCCAGACTATTAACCACAACAGGAAACGGCACTAAGAGGATTGATTGCCAATGGGCTACGTCTCCCTTAGCCAATAAGGCTAAGGCTCTGTATAGCATACTTTATGTAGCGATGTAGCGAGGGAGCGGTGTATAGCATACTTTATGTAGCGATGTACGCTAGCAATCATGTGACTCTATCTCATCTACATGCCAATTATGTCACCAGTGCTCGGTCATGTGGCTCCATCTTCAGGCAAAAACTGGTCAGTCTACCTGCCGTCGATACCACGTATCAATCAGGATGTGAGCCGCCAATCATGTGACTCCGTCTCCAAGCGATCAGCGTCTACAAACACGGTTTACGTCTTAATGATGACACTCAGTGCCGGTGGTCGGTCACTCCACATGTCAATCGCTTGTCATGAACTCATTCAATCCCTGACATTTTTCAGTGGCGGCCATTTTGGACCATTTTGACTGATTTTCCAAGGCACACGGCATATGGTGTCCTGTGGCTGTGTAAGCGTGGAACCTACCCAAGGAAAGATCACACTCTTGTCTTTCATCAGAAGAAACAACATTCTTTCTACCTTTTTCCGTTCTTTAGTAATCAGCAGTAGAACAAAGGTAAGTTTCACGAAAATATCAGTTCCCAACTAAAAAGGGAAAGAACAGCTTTTAGTGAAAAGATACATTTCAAGCATGACTTTCACTTTGACGCTAATATCTTTTGCTTTTGTGAGAGCTCAACTATGCAAACAACTACACCACAAAATAAACAACACAAGAAAAAGCTTGTTTTACATCAAAATAACAATTTATTTACAAACAAACCTCACCCTGAACTATTTACAAGTTTCACATTTGGAACTAAAACGTGTGTGTGTGCACGCGTGCATGTGCATGCGCGTGTGTGCATGGGTTAAAATTTCCCTTCAACGCGTAACCTTCTGAACACGACACTCCTCCGCGTTCTCACACTTCCTCCTTGCTGTCGAGCGTGTTGACACGTGCAAAGGATGCATGCCGAGGCCTTATCAATTGCACTTCTGCCACCTCGTGGCCGTTTTTATGGATTAAACCTGCTTGAAAAGTGACCTCTTTTATTGAGCGCCATCACCTCGTTTTGCTTCTTGTGATTGAGTTCGGGTTTTAAAAAAAAACTATAAATACATCTTTGGCATTTGTTGGAGATGAAATTTCCCGCAAGCTAGCAGAGGTCTCAAAGAGCACTTTGTTAATGAGACTTCAGCTCCCCTTACGCGTTTCTTCATCTCCACTTACGAGAAGGAATAAGACTTACACACCAGTGGATGGCGTAGAATCCCATGACAGGATGCTGGTATGAAACATCTTCCTGTGGCCTCCTGACCAGAAGAAGAGAGACTGAAGCTCCCAGCTTTTTAGAGGGTTTTTCTCCAGATGACTGACGTATGCGCTTGTGCCAAAACACCTGACCCGGAACGTCAACGATTGGTCGGCCTACAATCATTACATGCTGTGTGTGTGTGTGTGTGTGTGTGTGTGTGAGGTGTTTGCATGCGTGCTAATCCAGCAGCTTGTTCGCCTGCAGGAGATGAAACATGGTGGCCATGACTGGCAAAAATACACTTCACACTATGTCGCAATACTTGCTGGCGTGCATGTGTGTGTGTGTGTGTGTGTGTGTGTGTGCCGCAGGTGTAAACTCGTGTGTGTGTTTGATGATGAAGGGCGTAGCCAGCCGGAGATAAACTGTGATTGCTGTCGGGCATCGTCCACCGACACCGACACCCCTCATCTAACAAGGAGTCCACACAACGTTCACCGCTTGTTAGTAACGTTTCTCTCCATCGCCTCGCACAACAACGTCCACGTTCTGCCGTTGCTGTGATTTGACCCCCTGCCAGTTCTGACATTCCAGGTATAATTGAAGCGCAATCCCCATCGTGCCATCTCTGCGCCAAAAAATGCTTATGTGCCGCAACTTGGCCTCGGGACTCGGCGCTGCGCCTTTGAATTTGAAGGGAGTTTTGAAACTGACAGACAAGCTCAGCGTGCTACCGTGAACACCTCGTCTCTGCAGAGCCGCTAACGACGCACGCTGAGTGTACGCAGCCTCCATGTGACCCCCCGGTGCACGTTTAGTCCTGTGATACCACGCCCATCCTCTAGAGGTGCTCACACACTCACGAGGCACAACATTAGGTACACCTGCAAATGCCGGACATCAGGGCTGTCGAAAATGGGCCAAAAGTGACAAAAATCTAACTTTGGAAGGGACAAGTTTGTAAAACTGGGTGGCAACTGAGGTTAGCGTGTCTGCCATGCAGGCATCTGAGTTGGAGCCTCCGCTGGGCGTTTGTGTGTGGAGTTGGCATGTGTTGAATCCGTCCATGCGATGACTGTCCTTCCAGTCACACTGTCAAACGGGATGAAATTGGATCATCGCTAGCCCAGCGGGTCAAGACGTGAACTTCCCGCCTTCTTCATTCTGTAGCTGGCGCAAACACTGTTGACGAAGACGGCGAAAGCGAAACGAAAGAAAGGTGATGTCATCGGCTACTCGATGCGTCGGCCATCAGATTCCACGTCGTTCACGCGTGTTAGAAGAGGGGCTGGTGCTTTGTCGCGCACGGAAAGTCACTGGCTACGGCGCCGCTGCAGACGTCGTTTGGGGTGTTTTTCAAATTCCAAAGTATGCAAAGGAGAAAGCACCGTACGCAGCAAGTTAGTACTTAGTAATAAACATTGCAGCGCCACCGTCCTGACAGCTCTGCTAAGTGCCTGTAAGGTCTCCCGCCTGCAGTCGCTGACAGACGCACCGAGCTTCGCACGTGCCGCATGAACGAAAAGGCTCTTTTTGTGAATAAGAGCACCCGTGAGACAAACTTACGTCATTGATTGGATGAGCGAGGCTGACACCGCTGGCAGCAACAAGGATGTCAAATGCTCCCATTTTTGCGTTTGCACGGTCACGTGAGGGTAAGGTGACGGGCCTGCGCCGCTTATCTTCCCTCCCTGCCGGTTTGGGCAAAATGGTCCGTGTGGTTTTAGACTACATGTGTTCTATGATGTGTGTTACTCTGACTGAGTCCTTTCCAGTTGCACGTTTGAAAGCCGTTTAAAATGCTGCAATAGTGCTTGGGAAGCTACCGTATCGACTCAAACAAAGACAGCTCGTCTTATTTTCAGGATTTAGAGATTTATAAACGCAAACCAGCAGGGGGCACCACGTGACGTATCCTCGAGCGACTCGGAGCTTTTCCTCCCGTCACTCACACACCGGTGACATGAAGCAGAGTCATCCGACAACTGACATGACGTGACGTGACGTGACGTGACGTGACGTGACGTGACGTGATATGATGATATGATCTGATATGACATGATATGATATATGATATTATATGATCTGATCTGATCTGATATGATATGACATGACATGATATGATAAGGTATGACATGATATGATATGATCTGATGTGATATGATATAATATGACATGATATGATATGATATGACATGATATGATATGATATAATATGACATGATATGATATGATATGATAAGATATGACATGATATGACATGACATGATATGACATGATATGACATATGACATGACATGATATGACATGATATGACATATGACATGACATGATATGACATGATATGACATGATATGGCATGACATGATATGACATGATATGACATGATATATGACATGACATGATATGATATGATATGACATGACATGATATGACATGATATGACATGATATGGCATGACATGATATGACATGATATGACATGATATATGACATGACATGATATGATATGATATGACATGACATGATATGACATGATATATGACATGACATGATATGACATGATATGACATGATATGGCATGACATGACATGACATGATATGACATGATATGACATGATATGACATGACATGAAAGGATATGACATGACATGATATGATATGATAAGATATGACATGATATGACATGACATGATATGATATGACATGACATGATATGATATGATAAGATATGACATGATATGACATGACATGACATGACATGAAATGATATGACATGACATGATATGACATGATATGACATGATATGACATGACATGATATGACATGATATGACATGATATGACATGACATGAAAGGATATGACATGACATGACATGATATGATATAATAAGATAAGATATGACATGATATGACATGACATGATATGATATGACATGATATGATATGATATGATAAGATAAGATATGACATGATATGACATGACATGACATGAAATGATATGACATGACATGATATATGATATAATATGACATGATATGATATGATCTGATCTGATATGATATGACATGATATGATATAATCTGATATATGATATGACATGATATGATATGATAAGATAAGATATGACATGATATGACATGACATGATATGACATGATATGACATGATATGACATATGACATGATATGACATGATATGGCATGACATGATATGACATGATATGACATGATATATGACATGACATGATATGATATGATATGACATGACATGATATGATATATGACATGACATGACATGATATGACATGATATGACATGATATGACATGATATGACATATGACATGACATGATATGACATGATATGACATGATATGGCATGACATGACATGACATGATATGACATGACATGAAAGGATATGACATGACATGATATGATATGATAAGATATGACATGATATGACATGACATGATATGATATGACATGACATGATATGATATGATATGATAAGATAAGATATGACATGATATGATATGATAAGATATGACATGATATGACATGACATGACATGAAATGATATGACATGACATGATATGACATGATATGACATGATATGACATGATATGACATGACATGATATGACATGATATGACATGATATGACATGACATGAAAGGATATGACATGACATGACATGATATGATATGATAAGATAAGATATGACATGATATGACATGACATGATATGATATGACATGACATGATATGACATGATATATGACATGACATGACATGATATGACATGATATGACATGATATGGTATGATATGATATATGACATGACATGACATGATATGACATTATATGACATGATATGATATGACATGATATGACATGACATGATATGACATGACATGATATGGTATGATATGATATGACATGATATGACATGATATGATATGCTATGATATGACATGATATGACATGATATGACATGACATGATATGACATGATATGACATGATATGACATATGACATGACATGATATGACATGATATGACATGATATGGCATGACATGATATGACATGATATGACATGATATATGACATGACATGATATGATATATGACATGACATGATATGACATGATATATGACATGACATGACATGATATGACATGACATGACATGATATGATATGATAAGATAAGATATGACATGATATGACATGACATGATATGATATGACATGACATGATAAGATAAGATATGACATATGACATGACATGACATGACATGAAATGATATGACATGACATGATATGACATGATATATGACATGACATGACATGACATGATATGACATGATATGACATGATATGATATGACATGATATGACATGACATGATATGACATGACATGATATGGTATGATATGATATGACATGATATGACATGATATGATATGCTATGATATGACATGATATGACATGATATGACATGACATGATATGACATGATATGACATGATATATGACATGACATGATATGATATGATATGACATGACATGATATGACATGATATGACATGATATGGCATGACATGATATGACATGATATGACATGATATATGACATGACATGATATGATATATGACATGACATGATATGACATGATATGACATGACATGACATGATATGACATGACATGACATGATATGATAAGATAAGATATGACATGATATGACATGACATGATATGATATGACATGATATGATAAGATAAGATATGACATATGACATGACATGACATGACATGAAATGATATGACATGACATGATATGACATGATATATGACATGACATGACATGACATGATATGACATGATATGACATGATATGATATGACATGATATGACATGACATGATATGACATGACATGATATGGTATGATATGATATGACATGATATGACATGATATGATATGCTATGATATGACATGATATGACATGACATGATATGACATGATATGACATGATATGACATATGACATGACATGATATGACATGATATGACATGACATGATATGACATGATATGACATGATATGACATATGACATGACATGATATGATATGATATGATATGACGATAAGACCATTTTTGCAAAAGTCTTGGGGCGTCTTAAATTCAGGGTTGTCTTATATTCGGGTCAGTGTGATCAAATCTGTCAAATAAGACGCTTAAAACACTCTTCTTTTGGTCTCACCAACCCAAAGCTGAGCGTTTATTTGAGGCATAATACCCAACACCGTTTGATGCACCTGAATGCAACACCGGAGCTGATGAACCACTTTTGTAGCTACACTTGCAACCTAATGACATTTCTTTGATGAATGATATTGATGTGGTTTGCAGGTACAAAAGCACGCCATCTTTTCCTAATACTTTGACTTCTACGAAGTGTGCGTGCGTGTGTGTGTGTGTGTGTGAGTGTGTGGGTGCGTGTGTGTGCGTGTGAGTGTGTGTGTGTGTGTGTGTGTGTGTGTGTGTGAGTGTGTGTGTGAGTGTGTGTGTGTGTGTGTCTGTGTGTGGTCATTTCTTCAGCAAATAAGCGTTATCGCCTGGTGGTCTGCCAGCGTCCGCATCCTTGAGCAGGCTTTCCCCCTCCAGGCTTTTACGGCCCAAGCCGGCGAGGAAACGCGCGCAAGATGAAAACGGCGGACTGACGTCGACGGATGATCATAAATCAAAAAAAGCCTTTCAACTGTCCGTCAAAGACTTTTATAAGGAGGGGAAGGAAAAAACCAAACAAAGTTTCCTGCCGGATTCCCCGCCCACCCTGCACTGAAGACACACTCCACACCTGGTGAACGCCCCCCCCCGCGCTCGCATGTTTGCTTGCACGCACGCAACAACATACCAGGCTCACGCTATGGAAATGACAACCTTTCATTTTAGCACGCACGCTAA